>NC_136814.1:40347078-40629242 GCF_951394365.1 Tetrao urogallus | reverse complement strand
GAAAAAAAGTGATATAAAGTAGTAACAGGAGTACTGCCTGGGTTCCCTGGTGACATTAACAGTCCTTGTGCTGCATTTTGGGTGAGTTTGAGTTTATACAAAATAAACATAAAATGCTAGCATTTTTTTCTAACCTCAATAAATTCATCTCCAAATGGAATATGAGCTCAGTGGTATTACTGGATGACCTAGAAATAGAGAGTGCTAGAATTGCATGGAAATCAGGGTAGAAAAAAAAGCCATACAGTGTACTATATTCCTTCAAGAAGTGTTTTTACTTCAGAAGACATTTCTTTATTATTAAAATGCATTTGCTGTGTGGGCCTTGAACAGATGCATGCTTTTCAAAACTTAATAAATCATTGACTGTGGTTTTAAAAAATGCTGTTCCACCCACTCTCTTGTTCAGAGAAGGCTGCAACAAATGACAGACCTTCCCTTTAAGGTTTTCTGATTCATAGTCTGTCAAAACAGTGGGTAAAGAAATTCCACAAACTGAGGATCTTTCTTAGATCCTTCTGATTTTATTGCTAAGTCTCAGATGCAGTAATGCAGTAAGAAAGTGTTGCACTTTCAGCAAGGAGTAGGCTTTATCAGCCAACATCTGTTACTTGAATTGGACACAGAAATGAATGAATGGCTAGAGAGCCAATTGACTAAAAAATATGTATATATATAAGCGTTTTGGAAGCTATTTTCCATTAAGGAAGCTGAATGCTGATGCATCAGATGAAAAGATGGTCCCTTTGCTCCCATGACTGTGTTATTTGTACACATGAAACAGCAAGTGTTTATAGGAACTACAGCAGAGACATGTGATATAAAAGATCCTCTAGGAGTATTCATACGTTTAACCATGTCAAATCAATTTTAGCATAATTAATTTTAACAGAGTGTAAATAAAAAGCTTGTTGACTACATAATACTACATAATACTACATTATACATACTACAATAAAAAGCTTGTGTGACTACAATGCAGTACAGTACATAAGAAACAAATGTTTCACCACAGCTTTGAGCAACCTAGAGATGAAGCCAAGGACTGCAAGAATGGAACAACTGGAGAAGGATTTACCTGAGGGCCAAAGAGGGTTGTCCAATAAGACTTCAAATCCAATGGCTTAAGTTTATGCATATGTCTATATTACTTGATGGAGAAGATGCTGCTGCTGTTTGTCCTGAAAACCACTCCAAGTACATCCTGCCATGACTACTTTTTGGGTCTTTGTTCCAGCCTTTCTGGATGCATTAGCAGAAAACATTGTTATTGTTAAGAATGAATCCAGCATTATACAGGATCTCTGATTGGCAGTCATTCATGAATCTTAACTGGCAAATAAGGCAAAAAAAAACCACCCCACAATGCTAAAACTGAAAAAAGGCACTGGGGAAAACAAACAAACAAACAAACAAACAAAAACAACACAACTATATTATGTACTAAATTACTTGTATTAGATTTCTTATTTTTGCCACAAAGTGTTTTTACTCATACTGCTGCTAAAAACAACAGCTACAAAGCCTTTGCCATTTAAGCAACTCTTCCCCTATCATCCATTTCTTCTTAGTTTTACATTGCAGAGCAATGATGTCATTTTGGGTTGATATCACTTTATCTTACAACAAAACGTGGCACTCAACATAAAGAATGTAGCCCATCCCAAACAGACACCTTTAAACAGTCCTGCAGGGCTTGCATATAGCTACTAAAACATCCACTAAGACTTCAGAGCAAAATTCAGTTGAAAATTCAGTCCAAGTTTCACCCCGTGCAGAAGTATGATTGTAAGAGTGCAAGGCCAGAAGATCTGTGCAGAGCACATGGTTCTGAGCTGTCCAGATGTATGAAAGCACACGGGGTCACTGTTCCTGCAGTAACCCCAGAAGCAAGTGTCCTTTGAACAGTCATCTGCTCAGTTCTGTTGCAAAAGGTGAGCATTCCTAGGTCCTGCTACCTAAACTCATTTAAAACAAGAGGCCAGTGAAGCAGACAAGGAAAGAGAGACCTGTACAGGAGCAGACAAGAGCTGGTATCACAAGGAAGTAGAATCCCTTGGAAATGATGGAACAGCAGGAATAATAATGCTTGAATCCAAAGTTCGGCAGAGGACCTGGATGAAGTACTCAAAGTTCTCAGTAAGCAGGAGTAGGATCAAGGTCCCTCTGCTATTCCAGTTGGCTGGCTCCACACAGCCTTTAACTTCTTCTCAGGAAGGCAGTTTCCCTCCAAACATTTTTCTCTCCAGCTGTAAGTTAGGCTGATGATTTATTTTTTCCAGAGGTGGTGTATCTTCTTAGTCACTCACATGAAATGATATTTCAACAGATATTTTTGGTGTCAAAGTGCACCCTGTACTGTCTTTCTGCAGGAAAATGTCAAAAAGCATGGAAAAACTTAAATAAAATCATGCAGGTTATAAAATCACATTTCAAATAGTCAGACTGATGGGTTTGAGGGGGTGAAATTTTGGGTCACCTCAGCTTCAAAAGCAGAAAGGATCAAGAGGATCTTTATCATGCTCCACAAAATGGATAATTCTTGAAGCAGGGTAAGAGGAAAACTAATGTGGCTGTGGCCTTATAGCCCAACACTATAGGCAGAAATGCAAAGAAGTCTGGCAGGAAACTGTCTCTTTCTTTTTCATGACTAAGAGAAGGAAGCATAGATACTTCCAGAAAGCCTTCAGCTTCCAAGGACCTCTTCTTTTCATATCTTCATTAAATGCTTCAACAGCTTTGAATGCTGGACTATATTGTAAGTGCAATGTATTTTTAGCTGGCATTTGTTTTCCTTTCCTTGCATTCCTTTTATAAAGAAAACTGAATGTGATTACAGTCACTGGCATCCTTTAAAGTGTTAAAACTGCTAAGTTGTATATTTTGAAACTGCTTTACATTACAAGGAGGTATATATACCTGGCATTTCTAAGCTTTCATAGCATCTAAAAGAAGTTCATTTTACTGGAACTAACAAAATAAGAAACCACGATGCAAATCTTCCTGGATTTCTTTTTGTTAGTTTGTTTTAAGAATGAATCTTAAAGAAATCTCAGTTATATCTCAATATGTCTGCAAGCAAAAAATAATTATGCTCACCTGACCTAGACGTATTAATGGACAGACGGAATTGTGCACTTTAATGTTGATGAACATCTGCTTTACAGAAGTGTGCAGCTGCTAATGTGCACATAAGCAAGTGCATATTTCAGCATCTAAGTCCCAGTAAAATGATCTTCTGCTATTTGTACATGCTGTGCTAGCCATGCAACCCCTATTCAGCTTTTATTTCACTCACAGAGTACACATAATTATATATTGTCAACACCAGCAGATTTGTCAAGTACATATTGTGCATCCACCTGTAAATTCTCAGAAGAAAAATTTTAATAAAAATGTCCTGTCTCTAAGAGAAAAACAGAAGAAAATTTGGACACAAAAAAATAAAGCATTGCTAGAAAATCAGAAAATTGGATCCAATAGACTATTTAAAAATAAGAACAACTGTTATAGCTAAATGTGCCTAATCTGATGGATGATGATAACACAATACTTCATGTATGGCTACAGACTTTTCTTTCTACTTTTCTGTAGATTATACCGTTATGGAGATATTGAATTTTAAAAATATTTGCTGTCGTGAGAATATCTCTCTCCCACTGCTTCTTTGGCAAACTAAAAGCAGCAGAAAGAAAATAGCTTGCTGGCAGTATTTGTGCAAGTCTTCATTTTCAGAAGAATAATTTGGAACATTTGTCATGTAAAAGTCAGTAAGAGGCCACACTTTGAGGCAAACTGATAATAAAATGAATTGTGTTCTCAATTGTACTGATGTAAATATGTTGTAATGAAGTTACTCCCTATTTATACTGGTATGGTAGATGGCAGTAGTGGGCATTTAGGTTAAATTTAGGTTAAATTTAGTATAGGTTGAAGGGCAACCAGCAGACTCTGCCAGTCCACCAGTCCATCACCTCTTGGAGTTATGGCACATGCAAAACTGGAAAGTTTCAAATACAAAGTCTCATCCACCTGTCATGGCAAAGTATTAGAATTTTCTGTACTTCCAGGCATCAGCAAAAAATAGAAATCAAGCCAAAATGAAGCAGCTGAACTAACTAGTTTTGAGTTTCTAGCGTAAGGCTCTTAGCATCTGCAGTTGTCTCATAGGCATCTCTTTGTGTTATCAGAACATCTGAATAAGTAATTGAGAGCAGCAGATTTTATTTATATGTTTTAATTAAAAAAAAAAAAAAATCTGATTCAAATGCCTTCAATAGAGGCATATATGTAGCCAATATAGCCAGAAGATAGATTGATCCAAGTGCTGAATTTATCTGGTTATAATCAAGAAACCGTTCAGATCTAGATTAATGAAAGGGCAGATATTTCCAGTACACAAACTGCTCTAATTCAGGAAGGATTTTGCTTGTACTATATTTAGTAAGAAAAGTCTCCATTTGCAAATTTATATGCCTCTTTCTCCCTTCCTTTCACCCCAGCTAGTGTTTGTGGCCAATCTCGTACTTCTTGGAAAATTCAGCAAACTGCAGGAGTGCTCACACTGTGCCAGCATTGGCAGAATGGCAAGAAAAATGATCAACTTAGATCATTCTTAGGAGAAAGAAGAGGAGAGGAGAGGAGAGGAGAGGAGAGGAGAGGAGAGGAGAGGAGAGGAGAGGAGAGGAGAGGAGAGGAGAGGAGAGGAGAGGAGAGGAGAGGAGAGGAGAGGAGAGGAGAGGAGAGGAGAGGAGAGGAGAGGAGAGGAGAGGAGAGGAGAGGAGAGGAGAGGAGAGGAGAGGAGAGGAGAGGAGAGGAGAGGAGAGGAGCTTATAAAACATATCTAAAAGGGAGTTCAAGTGTCCTTGAGACAAGATGAACATTAGCAACAAGGCTACTTATACCATCTAGCACCATCTTTAATGGTCAATGCTTAATACAGCTGAAGTGTGTGCCTAGGTTTCTACTGGCATTTTTCTTAAGGCTAAGGTTTGCAGTGTTAAAACCCAGAAACCCAGGTAAGAATTTTTTAAAATTATACGCTTTCTTATATTTGGATTCATCCTAAAGCACAGCCCTTATGTACAGAAAGTTGGTATGCTGAATTTCCAGAATATTTGATTGTAGTTCAGTCCACACAGAACTAAATACTATAGTCAGTCCTGAGAAAGCGCAGTTGAGAAAAAAATCACAAAAATGGTTTATGGGATAGAAAAAGTGATTTATTATGAGAGACGGGAAATGTTTAATAACTTTGTCTTGCAAAAAGAAACTTGACAGGTGTCTTGTTTGTAGTAGGTATAAATTCTTTATGAGAAGAACATATGAGGTACAAAAATACAAAGTAGGAGAGAAAGAAATGACAGAAAAACAATGTCTGATGATGAGGTCAGCCAAATGCAATTGAGATAAAAACCATAGTTGCTTGGTTTTTAATAACTAGAATAAAGCACCAAAGAATTCTCAACTCTTTATGCCTTCAGCTTCAAACTTTCCATCTTTCTAAAAGCTACTTTTACCAAACAGAAGTTATTAGACTCAGAGCAAGGCCAGCAGAAAGTGATACAGTGAAACTTGATAAACCATGATCTTATACTTAAGACCTAATTGCTCAGCTTGCAGTAAATTCTGTGGCTCTCAAACATAATATAAGGAATGGTGAGCATTTAGATTGAATACGTCCAAAGGAAACCAGATGCCATAGACAATATTGCTGGTAATCCTTTCTGGTGCTAAAACAACTCCTACTGCACACACTTCTCTCCTGGGATGTGCTATCCAGTAAGACAGGAATTTTTAAAAATATAACTTTGATCTGTGCTCTTTCTGACATTCTTCCAATTATCTTGCCAGATTCCAAGCGTGAATAAACACAGCCTTCACCTTTACCCTCCCAGCTTCCACTGGAAAAAATTTCCTTACTTTTTTTTTTCTCTCATGAAGTGCTCTAGGAGAAAATGTATATACAAAGCAGTGCAAAATACAGTATAAATTTTAAGTTTTATTGATAGTGTCTCTCTATTCTCTGCAGGAAAGAGATAATTCTGGCCTAAATCAATTTTGAAAATGCAATTATGCCCTCAAAATATCCAAGCGTCCAGTTAAAATCAGTGTAAAGATTCCCGTTAACTTTAATTGGCACTGAATCAGACTTAAATACAGGCCAGGCAGCCAAAGTGCTGTATGTGCTTGTACTTGCAAGAAGATATTTAGTTTTTTGCTTTCTATTCAAAAGTTAACGTTTCCTGGAGATTTCCTTCATAATTGACTCATACTGATAAGAAGCTATGCACACAGTCTAAGGGCAATCATCTATTTCTGTTTAAATATGCTGCTTTAACATGAAACAGCCTTTGTATGGATTATAGAAAAGTAGATAGCACCTGACTGAACAAATTCCAACGATATGGATTGTCAATGGGTAAGGTCAAAATCACAACCATCTCACAAGTTACTTCAGCCAAGGAGTGATATGACAATGGGGATCAGAAATAAGTCTGTGGAAAGGATCAGCTCTCAGACTTCTTAGAAATAGACCTCTTTTCCACAGCACAACAGTAAAGTAAAATGTTCACCTACGGGGAAGTTAGAAAAAAAAAAAAGGTTTCTATGTCAGCATTTTGACCGTTTTAATGTACAGCTCCCACATGGCACCATCCAAAATCAATCTGATCATTGCTTTTCTATACTAGGAAACAATTGAAAGGGATGGTAGACCAGAGACGCAAGTGCAAAAAGCAGTGGAATTGACCTAACTTCTAGTTGCTTACAAGTTTCAGATACTGTAACTCTAATTGCTTGATAACAGGCTATGCTACATGCTAACTTCCTCACATGTGTTAGTACACAGAAGACCTTTTTCTCCACACTGAAACCACCGAGATCCATGCTGGACATGAAACTGTAGAGCCCAGAACAATTCTCAGCAGTGATGTAGTTAAAGCCACAGTCCTGCCTGCTGTGAGATGCTAACTGAGCCTGAATTTTGGGGACTCTTTTTTTGTTTCTTTATATACAATGTCCCACTCTGATCCTTATCCTGGAGAGGAAATAATTGCAATACTCTTGGCAACAGTTGCCAGTGTTGAAAACATGAGTAAGGGAGAGAAATGGATAGAAAGGATTTTGAAGTTGTCCTCACTCATGATACTTAATCCAGGAACCACTGTTCAAAGAACTGTTAAAGGTCTAACATTAGATTCTTCAGAATTTCCCCAGGCTAGACAATGCATAAATGGCAATTCCACAGGTAACTGAACTCTCAACTTCATTAAAGCTTCCCTTCCATTTCTGTTTACCTGCGTATAATCATAGAATCATAGGATGGCCTGGGTTGAAAAGGACCTCAGAGATCATCTAGTTTCAAACCCCCTGCCATGAGGAGGGTTGCCAGCCGCTAGACCATATAAGAAACCCTCTTTTCTTTGAAATACAGGAGTAATGTTCTGAACTTCTGGTAATGTTGTTTTACAGACAGAGCTGCTCACACACAAAGATTAAAAAAGGGGAAATTGGTTCAGCTAACCCTTTTGAACCAGGCTTGCATATTCTCTCCTTCAGCTTCCAGAGCTGGTTGAACTGATGAGCTATTCTTTTCTGCCTTCAAACCCTGACAGTGAATTCTTACCCTAAGGGAAGGAAAAAGGGTTTCACTTATTTTTACAGTAGGGATGTAGAGGTGTTCTTGAAGTGATGAAACTTCAAATTTTAGCCAGAAGTGCCCTAAATCTTGTGAGAGTATTGTAAATTTCCCTGTGTGCAGCAGAGCCCTACCTCCTCCATCCTGACCCATACTATCCTCCAAACCTGTTCCAGAAGAGACGGTCAACTATGATGAATTAAGTGTGTTTGCAAGGGACCAGATCTATGTGACCACCAAAGGAATGTTTCCTTTCCTGAAAGAACTATCTTTCACAAGAGATTTTCTGTTCCTTTATAAGTTATTTTTCAAGCATTATTAGTATCATTAGTATTTAATGAATGTTCTGTATGTTCAAATATTCACTATATTTATTACTTTCTGGCTGAGATTACCCTGAATTCTCTGAATTTCCTGTTATGTTTCATCTATTCATTACAAAAAGACAGATGCAGACTTCTGTCTAGTATGCACAAGAAAATCCCAAAGTTATTTCCCCAGAGCACAGGGCTCTTCATTCATCGAATAGAACATAGATAGAAAAGTGCAACATTTGTTCGGTAAGCCTCAAAACCCTGTCAAATGAAGTCACTAGAAATTACTTTATCCTTATATTATGATATAAACTATTACAATTAGTACAGAGAAAGCAAGTTAGAAATTAGGAAGAGAAAGCAAGATCATGCATTCAGATTAGTATCCAAACATAGAGGTATAAGAAGTTACAATATTTCAGATTAATATTTAAGCAAAAATTGCCAGGGTTTCTTTACACAAAGTAAAGTACCACAAAAAGAGAATATTTTTGTCTGTATGCATTAAAGATTAGCACATGGTATGCTCCATCCATGTCTGACTGACATACAAGTCCCATTATCAGTAAATCCTTTCATTCTCATCTTACATTAAATGTAGCTAAAAACCAAGGTGGAGCTTGAAATCTTTCTTAGCCATACTGATTTTCGGTACATCAAGAAGTGTTTTTCCTACTTGGAAAATTGAGCAATTATATATACAATAGTATATATTTTTCCATTAATTAATTAATCAAGTAATTTATTAGCTTAAATGCATAAAAGCCAGTTGTGTATTTAAGGTATATGAGAGGGTGTTTGATATGTCATCAGTACCCAAGAGCAGGCCCATGGAAAATATGAAATCCTTCAACCAATTAGTGAGGCACTGCAGATGGTTTGATTTGGAATCATTAGGAGGAAGAGATCCTGGCTCCTTGCAAAAGGAGATGTGAACAAAGCGAAGGAACTGCAATCCACTGACCTCCACTGTTATCCACAAGAAGAAAAAATAAAAGAATTCTCTGAAATTACCAGCTGAACATGAAAAATAACTAATTCCTGATGTAATATTTCCACAAAAGGAACTGCAAATCTCAAAGAGGAAAGGAAATGCACAGGCATGAAAAGAAAGTGTCAGCAGAGTAATCTATCCAACATTGCAAGCTGCTATAGAAAAAGAGAAAAAAGAAAACAGCATAAATGTTTACACAGAAAATGAAAGAACAAAAGAAATCCTGAGGTGAATGCCAGGAGCTTGGATTTTTGTTCACTTGAAATAGTTCATAACTTTTTTTTTAATTCTCTGTTCCTACAGCGCAGTCTGCCAGGTTCAGCATATGCCTGTTAGCATTATATTTTCACGGCTCTGCAGGAGTTCTAGGTGCCATACAGATAAATGACAGGAACACATCCATTCACCTTCCTCTAGTGCAGCTTTTTCCCTTACTCAACCAGAGAAATGAGCAGCACCAAGTCATAAATAGAAAGTGATTGAGTATGAAGGCTTTGCAGAAAGCTGATTGGAAAAGGACGTTTTCCTTTTAACAATGTTCGTACCTCAGTGTAATTTGGAGCAGCACTTTTTTCTTGCATACTGCATTAGACTTTTTTTTTTTAATTCTATTTTTCACCAAAACTAGAAACAGCTGTTTTCTGATGTCGACTGGTGTATGTGGTAGCAGTGCGGGTGGAGAAAGAGATTTCTTTTTCCTCACAAGAAAGACACAACCATGGAAAGTATGACGTTTTGGAAAAGTGTTAGCAGGTGATATAAAACATTTCTTTGGTTTACACTAGTTAAAGAACATCCATCCAAATCGCTTCTGAATGATTCCTGTTTAAAGTACAAAGGTTTGATCACCACAACAGTGATTAGCAGAACAAAATAATCTTTTTTCTTTGAAATCATAATCCCCAGGAGAGGATGTTTGGAAAGCATTCTTCGGCTACAGGAACCAATTCTTGCCCCTCTGACATATTCCAAAGTGATCATGTGAAACAGAAAAATAAAAGAAGAAAGAGCCCAGCTGTCCATCATTCCCTTGTAATTATACCTCTGTCTTTTTCCTTTCTCTTCTCAATGCAGGAGTATTTTTAGAAGTGCCACTTAGTTATTTTGAAATATTTTTGACCACTGTACCACAACACAAGCTTTTTTTGCTTTAGACAAACCTATCATATGTAATGTTCCTTCAGAAGCTCCCTGAAAAGATGGATGGAAGTTTACCAATTTAAGCAGAAATGGGCCCTAAGCCTTCCGAACACCTCTTCACCAGTTCCAACATCCATACACTACAGCATTTTGCCCCAGTGATTCAGGCTGAGGTTTGCAATAGCTCCTCAGTCACTTAGCTGCAGCCCTGCTGGCTGCAAGGACACATGCCATGGTGCTCTGCAAAGCCATGGAACAGGGCAGTAAGCAGGAAGGCACAGGAGGTTCCCCATATAAAGGATTTCTTATTTTTTGTGCAATATTTAATCATATTGTGGACTGTTTTTTAAAGATTGGTACAAAGTTTACATAAGTTCAAAGGTGATCAAATAAATTAATGAAAGAAAGAGCTATCAAGGTTGATTGAATACAAATACTCCATCTCCACCTGATGAAGTTTGTAAGTCATAAAATTTTGCTTGGACTCAGTACATCCATTTTTATGGTCTTATGTCATTTAACACCGATACAGCACCAAAGGTCTTTGTAGAGCAATATAAGGCTGGGCCAGTGGGGCAGCTATCCTTATGAAGTCTAAGATCTTAGATTTGAAAATTGCTCCTTAGAAGGAGGGATGCTTGGGGTGAGAGAGCTAGTTGGTACTTCCCTTCCCTTCCTTTTCCTTCCCTTTGGAAGATTAAGCTGCCTGCATTATTCTCTCCTTGCCACTTCTCCACATCCCTTGGCAGACAGACCTGTCCTTTTTTGTAAAGCAACCTTGAAGTACAAACTAGTCTGTGGTGTTTTTGGTGACACTTCATGCTAATTAGAGTCAAATGTTATCAGCACAAGGCTCAGGAAATGTAGAGAACTTATATGGAAGCGTCAATATGGTTTTCCTGAACATATGTGCAGTCTAGGTCTAACTTCCAGTCTTACGATTCAGAGCACCTTCAGTGGACTAAATCAGGCTCCCTTTGGAATGACTCATGGATAATCAAAAGGATCCACAGACACAGGACTGCTGCTCTCTGGGTTGACTATGCGGACTCAGTCTTTGCATGTACAGGTCAAGAAAACAAACTTCCTGTGCTGTCTTGAACAGTAGCAGCAAAAGTCTTTCTCCTGCTGGGACTAAAATTGTGTACATCCTGCATGAGCTGACTGATTCCCCCTAGGGACATAGCCTACTGATTCTGCTTTCTTCCCTCTCCACTGATAACCAGAGAACCCTTGAAATGGGCAGGTGTTATGTTCCCAGGTGTTGCTGAGTTCAGCTGTGCTCACTCCAGGCCTGTGACCTCTGTTTGGAAAAGGAACCCCTACTTTAGTGCTGGGGAATGGTGTAAAGATAGCAGGGACACGCTGCTCTGTGAGAGCCCCCAAGGCAGTGTGAGCTACAAAACACCACTGTTAGCCCAGACCAACCCTAGGGAGGCACGTGGGAGAAACCCAGCCACTGGCCAGCCTCCCTCCTGCATTTTGCCAGAGTTGTGGAAAGTTCAAGGTGAGCCATTCACTTCCTGTAGAGCTTCCCAGTCTGATCATGAGGTCTATGGGGAAGTAAACAAATGACATGTCCATCACTCCCTTGGGTTTACAGCCTCAGTTCAACAGACAGATGCCTCACAAATATATGTACATTTATTCTAGTTAGTTATCCCTTAAGAAAAAAGCACTCTTCCTTTAATCTGTACTCCATAATTTCTCGTGTAATGCTCTCCTTAAGTGAGCACACAGCTGTACGCCAGTGGCTGAAGACTAAGTAGAAACTAATTTCAGGTTTTGGCCCATAGTGATTTTAAGAAGTCACACCTGGGCTGGAACTTTGGATGCCAAGATTTTAACCTGGAGCAAATTTTTACAGCCAAGTTTGAAAGCCCTGAAAATGAGAAGCGAGAGGGAATGTTATAATGGAAAGACTGGCATAACTTCAGCTGCTCTATAGCAGCCATAGAAATCTCAGAGGCCAGGAGATAGAAGAAAATTCGCCAACTTTCACTCTGTTCAAATAAGGTAAGACTTGCTAAAACATTTCACTCTTTAAAAAAATAAAATAAAGTTGCTTTCACCTCTTCAGAAAGCCACCACTTATTAGGGGAAAAAAAAAAAAAAAAAAAAAAAAACAGTCAAAAATAATATGAATACACTTTCCTTCAAAGTCTACTTTTTTTCTTTGTGCTGCTTGATTTTTTTCTGTTGAGTAAAATGAGATGTGGGAAACTACCTTTAAAACGAATTTGACTGTTCCTGGCTGGAAGTTTGGTCTCTACCTATCCAGAAAAAGGCAGTATAGTCTGGGCCATTCCCAACAATAGAGTGGCGGCAGGCTAAATATAACCTCGCTTACAGCCCCAAAATTGGCATCTAACACCAGGGGCTTACAATAACACTGGAGCTGCTCCTGCTTCAGCAACAGCCGAAGCAAGGGGAGGGAAAGCTCTGTTTGTTTTTCAGCTGGGCCCTCATTCTTCACTCAGCTGTTTGCTATTAGGGCTGGAGCAGTAGCAGTGAGAAATTCATTGCTTCTTGGTCTCCGAATTCTGACACAGTTACAGCGCAGACCCAACCAGCCAAATCCACAAAGGATCAAGGGAAGGGGAAAAAGAGAGCAACAATCTTTTAAGTGCTTGCCGTCTTGCTTATATTGCACCTTTCATCCCCGAGGAGCCGATTTACCGAGGGTCTGACTCTGCCCCATTCCTGCAGAGGTGCGTATTGCGAGTGCTGGAAGCAGCACAAGGAATTTCCTCTCGTCTGGCTCCCTCCGCCCTACTGGTGTGACCTGTGTGACTGGGAGGTTCTTCCACCATGTCCCTCCAGCTGTCACCTGCACCGTGCTGCCTGCCAGCTCTGCTGGCAGGGGAGGAGAGATGGGGGCAGAGCAGAGTGAAATTGTGAGATGGCCAGCAGGAAAGTCCTGCACAGAGCTGCTGCTCTTTGTTCCCTGGAAGGGCACAAACCAAGCGCAATCTTAGTTAAATTCATCCTGATGTTCTGATGGCCTTTGGACCCAATTTTGCTGGCGCTGACACAGGTATACAGTGAGCTGAATTATGCTGAAAATATTTTTTTTGCTATTTGACTTTAGCTGGAAAAGGAAAGTTGAACTAATCTTACTAGCACATCTCTATTTAGTTCAGTGGAGTCACTGACATACCCCAGTGTTGGGGGCAAAGACTTGGCCCCACAGGAGCTTAGTGAAGAACGCTGGCTCCATAGGGATGACAGGCTGGGTGAAAAAGCAGAGGCTCCTTTCCAAGACAATTCTCCAGAGCATTTGCTATTTGGGAAAATTAAAACTGCTGTCTGGGGTTTTGTTTTTGTTGATAAGAACGTGCTACCAAAGTGAATCACTGCTTTTCAGAGCAGGCTTCCCTGCTGCTGCAGAGAGCAGAGCTCAGCTTCTCGCAGAGGAGAGCTTTGGAGGAGGAGCCTTGGCTTGGGGTCCCTGGGTACAAAGGGTGATTTCTGCTAGTCCTGCTCGAAAGCACTGCAGCTGAATGACGGCTGCTGGATGCAGACAGCATCGGCAAGAGTTCGTGCTAGAAAGCCAGTCCCAGTGGTGGAGCTGATTTGCTTTCATTCTTTTGCAGACTATTTACATTTGAAAATACAAATGGTATGTAAGAACACTGGAACTTTTCTGCCAGTATAGCTGCTTCCCCTTCTGGGGACTCCGCGCTGTCTGGCTTTTGAGCTAAGTGATAAGATTCCCAGGACTGGGAATTTTGTTTTGCATTTCACTGCCTCCTTGTCCTGTTGACATAATGATCTCATATGCAAAAACAAATCCCTCCCGACCACAGCATAACAAATAGAATGCAATACTTGACACATGGACTCTGAGACCGTCTGCCCAGTTTCTTTTGCTGCAGTAGAGTAAAAGAGTCTGTCTTCTCCTATCTTCAGCCTGTGTACAACTGCGTTCAACTGCAGTACAGTTGAGTGTATTGCCAACTGTCACCTGTGAGAACTTCCCTCCCAGCTATGCTTTCTGATTACTGGGGACAAGTCAAACACATCCCCAGAGGCTGACAAACTAGACATGAAGGAATACTTTGGTACATTTGAAAAAATAAAACAAGCAGCAAATGATTGCCTTTGTACAGAAGTAGTCTGAGTTCTTCATTAAGAAGCAAACCTGTCACTAGATCTGTGCAGGTATATGTAACTACAGCTGGCTGTAATCTGCACACATGCAGTGTGAGCAACATGAACGGCAGCATCTTGATATTCAGCATATTTGGAAAAAAAATCTTATGTATGCTGGCCCATCACCTTAGATCAGGTCTGATGCTTACACTGAAACCTGAACAACCCAAAAGGCAGCAAGAAAGGAAAGATTCACAGCTGTGTAAGTATCAGCTGTCACCCCACAAGAACTGCTTCCCTTTGTTTCTAACCCACAGCACAGCATGTTTACTTCCTCTACTTTGTAAACAAAACTTGTAGTTGTTCAGGGCTAGAAGCTCTTGATAGGCTACCCAGCATATATGGGATGACAAACACTGCATGTTGATCAGTTGAAAAAATATGGTTCTGGTTTTAGATGATTTCTGCAGATTTTTTGTGATAGATACCCAAAAAGTAATTTTTAAAAATGCATTTCTGTTCACAAGCTTACACTACATTGCATTAGAAGACAGGGTCTCTACTTATGCTAGAAAACTTCAGGAGCACATCTGCTGAAGTACCAGGAACCACTGGTATGTACGGCTGTACTCTCAACCCAGACATGTGAGTTCTGAGCTGTGCCAAGTCCTGCAGTTATTCAGCTGAGCAGACTAGTATCAGCCCGGGTAGTGACACTCTTATTCTCTATAAAGAGAAAACTTGACTAGTAAGAAAGGAGAACAGAAGTGAGCCCACAGCCTGTGTCACACTACATACATTTATTTCACTACTACAGAAATACAATGAATAAAAGCCATAGTAAACAATTTATTTCATCTATAGCAGAAGCAGTTATGTTCAAGTATCTGTGAAGAAGCCCACTTTTTTAATGCCAACATTTGTCCTGAGTACTCTGTGACTTTTTGATATAAAAACATGACAACTCCCAAGAATAGATGTTAGTCAACTGACCCAGGGCTTTCTTCTTCCAAAGTTACCTTTAATTTGCCCTGGACACCTCAACTGCTCCATACTGAATTGGCTTTTCAATAGGCTTTTATTCCAGTGGTTAAAATATCCATTTCACCTCTGAGGAATAACTTGGAATTACTCCACTAAGGCACATCTGGCATGAGCCTCATTAATCTTGAAACAGTATGATATATGCCCTGCAAAATTTTGGCACTGTGAAAGAAGGAAATAATAATGTTCCTTCAGAAGCTCAGAATTCCTGGCATTCTACACAAGTTACTATAGAAAGCATAGTCTACCTCAGCCCTACACTTACAGATAGAACATCCTAGCAGCTGCCTTGAATTGTTTTGCAGAGATTAAAAAAACAAAGTCTGATGTGTCTTTGCCAGTCCTCAACTGGTTCAGCATAGTACCTATAAGTCCACTGTCTTCCATTGAAGCCCTGACTGGATTACAAATGACTGATCCCATGAAATCAGCTACAAACACTATAGAAGGACCACGAATTTCCAATATACATGAAGTTCAAAGACCCTTGAGGATATGAAATTTCTTTCAGCAACTTCTGTAACTAATACAACCACATGCTAAGACTCATCATTGGTACATCAGGCGATGAAAATCAAATCTTGTAGACAATCATTCTTCCACTATCGCATTTGTTGTGGTAAAGTTGCTTCCACCTGTTAGAATATGAAAACCAGACAAAGGAAATGCTTTTGACATTAAAGTCATCACTAACATCACTAGAAGGAGTAAATCTGTTTTTAAAAGCACCACCTGAATCTTTGAAGTCCTTCCGAAATATTGACAAAGTCCTCTGCAGGTCTTTAAGTTGGTAATGATAACCTCTAGCATATCTATGAGCAAGTGGAGCTTGACAGATTTGCACATTTATCTTTATCAGCACAGTCTTAGATGATGGAAAGAAATAAGCTATACATCTTACTTTAGGTTCCTAAATCATGTGGAGATGAGCCACACTCTAGACATCTCTATTTCCCTCAATTGTCTGTTGAAGGAGGCTAGGATGATTAACTCAAAAGTAATTGTTCATACTTGATCATCTGAATACCACAAGACTGCCTGCACTGCCAATAAACCTCTGACCCCTTTACAAGACATCTCCCTTTAGATCACATACTCTCTGTTTCCTCCTTTCCTTCATACTTGACTACACAAGTTGAATACAACGCTCAATCACAGTGAAGGTGATGTTCTTCAGTGTTTTGGAGGCAAGCAAACAACAGAGTGCTTCTTACTACCTGTGAGTGTCATTTAAACTTACAGTACTACTTGTGAGTAGAGACAGCACAGTGTGATTTAAAGTTTTGGTTAAAGACCATGCTGAAATCCTAAACTTCAAGTGTACTCATTGAAATGGTGCCTTGTTCTTTGATCTCAATGGGATTTGTCAAGGATGAAAGTATTATTTCACCTGAGTAAGGATTCCAGCTGTCCAGTCACATGTAACTAAACTTTAAAGAACAAATTACCTACTGTTTTGACCAAGTTACCTCCAATGTTCTTTCATGTGCTTATAGGTTCTTAAAACACAGTTGTCATTCAGTATTTGAGGTCATACTGCAGTGTTGCTATTCTTGCAATGCATTCTATTCATCCAGTGATCATGAAAATGTATCTGAAACAGCAATATTTTCAATCGGATGGAGCTATGCATTGGAAATCAGTCAGCCATGTTCTAGCTCAGGTGTGTGAAGCAGGGGCTTTATCTGTGTGCAGACTGACTGAGTCTCATCAAGAATGTGAGCACATCATACAAATAACACTAGCCATATCAGTTAAAATAAGAGCACTGACAGATTAGTTTCTCCATCAATGTGAAATCAATCTGCAATCCCTCCAGAATGTTCTACTATTTTGTAGCGGTGACATTTCATCCAAATAATATTGGATAATTTTTGAGTCCTGGGTTAAAAAAAAAAAAAAAAAAAAAAAGCTCATAAATTAACCATTTTGGTTTAAGTATTAACCATTTTGGTTTAAGTTAATGAATCTCATAAACAAAAATAAATAAATAAATAACTCCAGAGCAGCCCTATCCACATGACTTTGACTCTCCTGCAACTGTTCATTTTCTCAGGCTCCTACTCCCTGTCCACTCCCAAGACAAATCAGCTACTGCGGACATGACATGTAGCCCTGTCTTAACATCAGACAGCTTACACAGCTTCTTGTACCAACCTGCCTACTCTTAGCTTGGTGGGCACCAGGAAGCAGAGGGCAACTTTATTGCTCCCCAGAGAAAGCAGCCACATGCTGCTCCTGCTTCTAACAAGCAAGCAACTTCACCAACTCTCAGCCTTCGTCAGGGAAATATTCTTGCATTTCATTAATGTTGATGTTCTATTTCAAGCTTTACAGACAGGAATGATATGAATTTTATTTTCCCACAAAACTTCTCACCCCTATAGCTGCAGAGAAAAGCTCAAGAATTTATGTAGTTAATATTTAAGTTCCAAAAGACAAAAGGGCAAGAAAGCAAACCCAAATGGGCTTATTTGCAGCTCAAGAGTTTTAGAACATAATTTTTGGGAAACTTAACCCAGAGAAAGGGAGAACATTCGGATGTTTGGGACTGGAGGTCAGAATGCAGGGATCTACAGCAGAGCAGCACATGCCTGGTACTGCTCCTTTCTGCCCTCAGGCCCCCATGGCAGCACACCGACCACACACAGCCCAGACAGTGCTTGTCAGTGGCCAACAAACAGCACAACAGCAAGACTTCCCTCTGCATTCAGCTGCTAAACCGGAGGCAGAGAAGCAAGGAACCTTCTCCTGAAGATACGGTGCCTAAATAGATGGGAAGAAGGCTAGGTGTAGAAGTAGAAGGTGTAGAAGCGTCCTAAGCCAGGTAAGCTTCCCAGTAAAATGGCACACAGTACATGGGGAAGTGCTTCCTGGCATTATTAAACATAAAGGCCTTATGAAGTGTCTAGCTCCTTGTGCTTCAGTAAGATCAGAATTGAAATGAAATGCAGTAAAACAACTGTCCCTTCCTTTCTGAAATAAAAAGAAAAAAAGAAAAAGAAAAGAAGAAGAAGAAGAAAAGAAAAAGCTGCAGTTAGCTTTACTGCAGCAATAGGCAAACTTAATTTACTGTCTTCCTTCCTCCAGGGCACTGTCTGCTAGACAGGACATCTGAGAGGGTCCCTAAACAGAGCTGCTATGTGAGGAATCCTGAGCAGCAGAAAACCACAGGACATGGAAAGTTCTTTTTTCCAGGGCAATCCTCACCTGGTTTTTATTGTTAATGAAATCATCTCCTGAAAACAGCCAGACTCACAAGCTCCATTGATGCAGGTCACCTCATATTATTAGGCCACAAAATGATCTTCCCCCAAATCACCCTTAGAGGTTGGTTTATACAGTGCTCTGTATGTTTATAACTGAGAATGGCCAAAATGTGACCCTGCCAATGGAAGCAGGAGGTTATTATGGCACAGTATCATGTGGCTGCTCTGCAGCACTCTAACAGACCCACAGGATTAGATCAAACAGTTAAGGGGGGAGCTGATGATCATGCCTTGGTCTGGAAACTGAACAAGGATGAAGGGGAAAAAAGCTCTTTTCATGGATTCCATTGATCCTCTCCATGGATCCATGGGGGTGTCTTGATGGTTTGCTCTGCTCTTCCGGATCCACAGAAATGCTGCAAACCCATCCTCCTAAATTGGGTGTTTGGCACTGAAAGTTCTTTGTGGTTCCTTTTAACCCCAGAGGATGGATCTTTCCTATTCGATAACGCCATTTCAGTCTGCTCAGCTATATTCACCCCAGCTCTCAGTCTTCCAGTACAGTTTCAACCCCAGCTTCATGACCAAAATCTGAAGAAAGTCCTTGGACCTCTGACACTCAACAGGAGAACTCAGGAACTACAGGATGTCTAATAAGGGCTTGTAAGAGTTCACATGACTATTATTTCCTGCAGCCAGAATACAGAGACTATTATCAGGTCACTTAGCTCTTTTCTTCTTGACCCCAAATACTCAGTGCTTCAGATTGTCCTGAAGTTGGAAAACCTTTCAGAATATTCCCTTTTAAATTTCAAGTAGAGAGAAGGCAAACCCACTGGTTGCTCCCAGACACATATTCAGCTCTACAGAGAAATGGTTTAAGCTGCTCAGGCTTCACCCCGACGCCTTTTATGGATTAAACATGATGCTGCCCTGTCACACTCAAAACATCCCTCAATCTTTCTCCCTTTCAAAGCACCCGCAAACTGCTGCCAAACTGTTCTGCAGTGCCATCTAGTGAGGCAGACACATTTTAACAGAACTTCCTCACTGAGCATGGACACATAAATCATTCTGACAAAGCTTTTCAGTTTTTTGCTAAGGCTTATTCTTCCCTTCCCATATAATAACCTCCCCTCGAGTCTTTTTATACAGAGTCCAGGCAGACAAGCCCCTTCCTCCTGATAGGAGGCCCAAGTCTTTACTCCAGGACAGTTTTCCAGTTTACCAAGTCTATCACTGCTGAAACTGGATCATACCTTCACAGTCTGCAACATATTAAATGGGTGTAGCGTTCTGACAAAACTCAAAAAGGCAAAGTTAGGGTATGTGGGAATGTGATCTTTCACGTTGGGTGCAAAACGAAAGGAGATGGACATTGAGTGGATGAAGAAAATAACAGAGACTCATGCAGGGAGGTGGGAAGAGAGCAAAGCACCAGCTGGGGAAGGGAAGACAAGATGCAAGAAGTAAGAGACTTGTCTGTAGAGGACTGTGTCTGCCATTCTGCAGACAGGACAGAAAGAATGAAGCAGGAGATGAGCTCATGGCTAAGGCAGTGGAATGATGCCACAGAGCTGGACTTTCTTTCCTTTCCCAGCATGCCCGGGGAAACACATCTAGTCTTTTAAGTCTTTTCTCAGGTGGAGCTTAATGTGTGCTTCTTGATTTGAGTGTATCAGGCTGGACTAAAAATGGGGTCTTCAGAAAGGTGAAGACATGAAGCCATAAATAACACTGCTAAGAATTTCCACACTGAATTGTCACTCAGGGCTATACCATAAAACCAGCATGAAGGGTGCATATACTCCAAGAAAACCATAAGTTTGAACAGTGGCGATTTCTGGCTTTCTCGTGTGTTGCTAACCAATTTCCACATGCTCAAGCACAACTCTACCTTTTTAGAAGGTAGGTGTCCCTGTGGTCTGATCTGCTGTGAGTTTTCATGAAGTTTTATGAGGCTAGGAGTCAAACTACTAATAAATGGAACTGCATGTAAACTGATCTTTTAATAAAACTACAGCTATTGGGGGGAAAAATCTTTGTAAGATTTCAGAATGGTCTATGCTACTTTTTCCATTTTGCTTGGCAGAAATGTGAAGCAGTGGCTGCACCGAGGAAGCAGAAAGCGACCTCTTAAAGCCCTTAACTATATCTTTAAGCACCTGAAAGAATACCGCAATCACTCACTGTTTTAGTTCAGTAAGGGTAGGAACTTAGTATACCTCTAAGTAGCAAAAAGGGAGGGAAAAAGTGAAAGAGAGAAAAGCCACAATAAACTCATGGGGTATTTTCCATACTGCGTGGCTAGCTTTTCAGTATTTACATTACATAATATACAGCTACTAGAATTACTGTGTCCTATTCCAGAGAAGCTTCCGGAAACCAAACTATTTAGTGGCTTAGAATGAATGCTAACCCCCTCATTTGAAACACAAGCTTAATAATATAGAAGTTTATTCTACCCAAGGGTATGTGCATCCAGCGTACTTGAGAATTATTCCTCTGTATGATAGATTCATCTTGATGGGCATATTTACAAAGGCTTTCTTCCTAGGATAATTGGACGATTTTGGTTTAGGGGAATAGAGACATTTGAAAAGTATTCTAGCACAGTAAAACACTCCAGAGATCTGGCTACAAAGAGCTGAGGCCTGAGTAAGTGAGAAAAACTCGGAAAGGAGAAATGAGATCATCAGTCTCATATGGCCAAGAGGCCTGCTTGGATAGGCTGTGATTGCCACTAAGACAGCCATGGGTGACATAGCTGCCCCTTTTTGCCTACACCACCACACAAGGATGAGGACCACTGTTCATTTGTAATGCATGAGCTCACCCAGCTTCCTTATGATTTTCTCAGAGAACCCCTCCCATGAAGTACTAGAGATCTGTCAGTGAGCTCCCCAAGGCTTGCAAAGTGATTGCAGGTGATGTATCATCTGCCTGCACGATGTGAAAAACCAGCAGGCAGTTGAACTTGCTATTGCAGTTAAAAGTCACACTTAAATCCTTAGAGTTAAAAATAATTCACCACCAATACAAAGATTCAAATGTGACAAATAGGTTTATGCAAGATGAAGATTCACTTGTTCCTTGCATATTCCTCTCTCCCCACTACCTATACTGAGAGTCGCAGCTGGTATCTTGCAGACCCCTTATACCTCACTGATTTATCCTATAAAATATTTATATCTATAACATATAAATGTGAAGAGATTTATTCAGTTACCATATTTCCCCACTTAACGTCTTTTTTTTTTCTTTAAAATACATTGAGGGTTAGTATTCACAAGCTATCATTAATTTGTTATTCACAACTAGCCGAAAAAAGAGATGTTACATGTGCTTATTTTATCAGAGTCAGGAATCAGATTGGGCAGGGTCACCGGGATGCTACTTCTTTGCAGCTGCTAAACCTAGACTTTTCAGAAATAAAAGATAATAATTTCTTTAAAACAGCTGTTCAGTGTCTATTTTCAGAAGTGGAGAGGAGTCACAGCTTGCAATAACATCCTTTTATGCTTTGTCTAGCTCAGACTGACTCTGTGGCAGCACAGGGAGTGTTGGAGCATCCCAGCAATGCCTCCTGCCTAAGGAGCCCACCCTGTTGCAAAGGCCCTGGCCTCCAAACCACCCTCAGCACATTTGAGGCATCTCACTCAATATGTTTCATATCCAAACTTCTTATAAGAAAGTCACTATTTTGTGTAGTCATAAACCAGAGAGAAGGGGAAACACAAACACTGGAGTCAAATCCTTTGTGGTTGGACTTGATGATCTGGAAGGTCTTTTCCAACTTGAGCAATTCTAAGAAGAAAGAAAAGCTTTATTACAGTGGGAGAGGATGGGGAGGAAGTAGGAGAGGGTGATGAGCAACACAGGGAGGACTGCAAGAACTGGCTGCTTCATCTGGAGGAAGGATGCAGGAAAGAAGCTGAAGGAGCTGTTAGATCTCTTTCTGTGCTGAAGTGGCAGGCAGTGGCTGAAGCCTCCTTGTGAGGCTCTGGAATAACAACGCTTTCGAAACGTGAATGGCCACTGAAACTAAAAAGCTTTTTTTTTTTCCTTTGTATCAAAAAAATCAGAGCCTCTCTGCCTTTTACTGGAAGTTTAAGTGTAAAATTTGTGTTTGCAAGATTTAAATTATTCAGTCTTAACTCACACACTTGCTTACACTAAAGAGAAAATCATAGCAGGGAAAGGATACTTTCCTTGCATTTGCTTTAAGCGTCACCCCATAATCCAGAGTACAGTGTTTCTGATTTCATCCTTGCAAGGAAATTTTCTGTAGCCCTGACTGTCACAGGAACTGAGGGCTACTAAGAACTATTGGCAAAATGTACAGCCAGCATAAGAGTTTATACCCTGTTCATGTATATGTTTAGGGGTGTCATGTTCTTGGCACCAACACTTGAAAATGTCTGATTCAAAGTCACCTAGCAATTTGCCCAGGTTATCCCTTTCTTGAGAATTTTGTCAGACTACCAGGAAGAAACATGAGATGGCCACTAGTGTTTGCTCTAAACATCAAATTTATATTCAACATCCAATGGGATTGCAAAGCAGGTGGCGGTCTAAAGCTTTAACCATCACAATCTGCCCACAAGCAAGGTTAGAAACTGCCAAGCATCAAAACCTGCAGCTAAGGAGGTTTGCCTACTACCAGGAACAGGCTACAGTCCTCAGATTTGACTAACCACATAAAGTAACAACTTTGTGAGTTCTACAGAAGTGTACAGAAGTTTGAAGCTGCGAAAAGGAAGTGAGCCAGTAAACAGTTTAAATTACATGGCGTGGGTTCTAGAAATAGCCATGAAACCTTAACAGGTGCCATATGCTCACCTGGGAGTACCTCAAAATCAGTGAACACCAGGGATGCTTATAAAAAGTTTTTTCCAGTTGTGGAATAGGGATTGACTAACAGTTATCAACGCCAGTGGGAACACAGGTCTAGTAATCATAGGCTAAGTATATCCTCTGACTTCGTAAGCACATAAGCACATAGATGCAGATATCTGTTCAGAAACAAGCCCATTAGGAGTGAAACTGTCAGATGAAACTGATCCTGATGCACCACCAATTCTTGCATAGCTGCAGAGATGTGCTCATTATGAGGCTCCAGTACTACTATAAGAGCAAGAAGTCCCATGAATTCCAAGATTCACAAAACCACTGTTTGGCACTAAGAAGATAAACAGCATTTTTGCAAAAGCAAAACACCACTAATGGCTTGCTTTGCAATGGATTACGTGCTGAAGTAGCGGAGAGGGAAGGGGCAGAGATAATCCATCTTGATATGTATTTTAAAATAAAACAAAAAAGCTGAATGTGAGTTTAACAAGCTATTCACACTAGTAATCATGAAAGTTTTCTGTAAGATCACCTGTTGCATAAGGAGTCAAAGTCTCAAAGGTTAGTGGGTGAAAATGCTGGTGCTAAAATTTCGTAGGCTATATTAAAAAGAAAACAAGTAGAGACAGACAGTAATTTTATTAAAAATTGAATTGTCTCTTAGTATCACATTATTATCTTCTGGAAAATTTATATCGTCCTAGGAAAACTCTAGCGTGCAAAATGTTCAATTGAAAGACATGAGTTCAGTCATTTATTGGGGCCTGGCATAAACAAAGGTGTTCTACGCCAAGTAGACATAACCAGGCAAGCTCTTTGACATTCCTACAGCAACAAGTAATTGTTATTATTCCAGCTTCAGATATGACAATAGCTTTCTTGTCTCCTTACATAAGAAAGAGCTATCATTTGCTTTGTGAAGCCTGGCAGGGAGCACTTTGTACCTCAGTGAAGAACAACTCACAAGAATTGATTTTAGCACACATGCTTCACAGTTTGGTCAACATTAAGAGCATGTTCACTTTACTTTGTGTTGTGAATGAATTCTGAATGCAATAAACTTGTTTTAAAGCAAAACTTTCAACATGTTGAGGCCTCACATTCGCTTATTGATTATTGATTGCAGTTATTAAAGGCTCTTTTATTAGAGTAGAAATCAACATATCATAAGTAATCCCAGCCTTTCTTAGAAACCTAAACTAATGAGACAACTGTGACAAGGGGTAGAAAGACATTCATATGGTATGAGCACAGCAATGACAACCTGTGACTATAATGTCACTCATCCAAAATCATTCATTGGGTTTCACAAATGCGGTTGTGTCACTCTAGCAGAGAGTGTTGTGCACAATTTGTGCACAAAGCCTGTTTCAGTGCACGGGGAATGTATCCCTGACTGAACAGCATTCATTGCACAGATCTTTTCCTCAGCACCAGCAACTGCATCATTCTAAGCAGCCAGCTGAAATGCAGCAGGATTCCTTTCTTTGGCTTCATGACGTTATATTTTGATTGTGCTCAGGTAGAAGGATCAAAAGCACATCATTTCCATCCCATCACGTTGCTTTTTGAGCACTATTTCAGTGGTTTGCTAAATAAGAATTGAGCACAAGCAGTCTCTGTTGTGGCCCAACTGTGCTGTAGAACCTGTAGAACCTGTAGAACCTGTAGAACCTGTGTGCTAGAACAGATAAGTAGGGAAAGAATTTGATCAGAATAAAGTAGATCCCATGCCAGAGGTTATGCCTTAGACCACTGGCCTTCTTTTATAGGTATGATCACGGTGGGTATTTTTTGGATAGCAATAAAAATACAAAAGAGTTACAACTTTTCCATATTAAAGACTAAGTCATATCAGTCTGGTCCTTTCTTTGGTGAGGTGGAAGAAACAGGCACAGCTTATGCCTTTAGTATAAGGAGTGGAAGCACCATGCTGGGCTTTCTCTGAATGTTTCCAGATTGCTCTTGGAACCATCCATCTTTCCTATCTCCCACACTGTGTAACCAGCAAAACTGACTAATCTTTACCGTAAGCAGTAGTAGCTTATACTGTAGCATTTAAAGATGAAGGATTAAGTACTGACACATCATCATAAAGTACCACATGTTTGTCTATATCTGTGTCTGCATCTAAATCTGTTCTTACCTGTATTTATATTTGTATCTGGAAGGACGAATAATCTTATGAAAACACGGAAATAAAAAACCAGGAGCACAAGCCAGAACTTGGCCTTCTGAATGTTAAACTGTTTGAGAAAATCAAACAGTAAACATTATACAGTGTCAAACAAATGGAAAACATCTAAATTCCGTCACATTTTATTTGCAGATAAATATTTTAAGTGACTTTAAAAAAAAAATTCTGGTATATTTATGTAATCCTCTAAAACTACGAGTTTAACTGTATGGACAGTAGCTAGGAAAATAATGACAATGCGGATGATTTAATTATCTGTTCACGAAGCAAAGCTGAGATTGTAAAATTTTGGGCACTGATCACTGAAATGCAGCACTCCAATACAGTGCTCCACTGGGGAGATATTCCCCCTTCTTGTTCTTAGGGTGATGAGATGATCCTTCCATTGGTCTTCGATTCATTATTTCTCACAGTTGGCCTTTAATGTAAGTAATTTGAAAGAAATAAAACAAGAAAGAACAGATTTTTTTACTCTTTAAAAATATTGGTTGTCCTTGGTTGGACTATTGGAACAAGTCCACCAGGTTGGAGTTGCAGAGGTAACCACAGATCTGCAGTTTATTACACAGAGAGACCTGTTTTTATAGAACTTTGTAGAACACACCTTCTTGGAAAAGCACAATTTACATGTTTGTTCCACGTGGATTTAGATTTTCAAGATTGTTACAGCTGTGGGGAACCAGGGCTACTCCTACTCTCAGAGAAGTAAGGGGAAATGCGCTGTTATATGCAAAAAAACAAACAAACAAACAACAATTCAGTGAGTGCCTTTGCAAACTACTTGAGAAGGAAGTGCTACCAGTCAGCATGTGTAAGGGTCTGGCTGTTTGTTACCTTGCCACAGACAACTCTTCCTGAAGTTTGGTCCCACAGAACTCTTCCGAGTACTAGCTGTAAGAACCAAATTTGACCTCACTTGGGCAGAAATGTGATGTGTAAAGGAGACACTCTGTGTCAGTATCCAATATTGGTCAGATGAGAATCTGACCCAACACAACCATTTTGGTGTTTGTGCTCACATGTGTGTGTCTGCCTGTTTGAATCCTTTCAATAGGCGTTTCTAGCTACACCCGCAGCGGATGACTACAAGCATTCTTCTCCCATGACTGGTACATAGCAATCCATGCAGCTCCCTGGTGAAGAATTTTGTTTTAAGACTGTAGCCTTTCCCTATCCTTTTACATCTTGTGACAAAGGGGAATAAATTCTCACTGTCTGCGTTTCCAAAACGGCAGACAAGTTTATTACTGCTAGTAATATTTTCAGCTACAAAATTAAGTCAGCTGAACAGCCAAAGCTTCTGACTGAGGCAGGAGGATCCCACATTTGGGACTTTCTCTTTTTCTGTGTAACACATCAGCAGTCCCTGGTCAGAGTTTGGTCCCATCTGGCCACAAAGATGAGGCAAAAGAAGCCTGCTGATGGCTCAGCAGGCTGGCCTTTGGCCAGCACTGAGTGCACCTCTCCTACCTGAGACCTAGAGAGATATGGAGACAAGGAGGGCAAAATAAGGGCGAGAGAAGTTTGAGGGAAAAGCGAAACTTATTTCCCCAGGCATTATGAGCAGCTGTTCAGGGTGTAATCTAGCTGATGCTCAGGGTGGAAAGGATTTCCCAGGTGACATGCAGTTGTGGTGTTTTTCACCATTGCTCTTTGTTCAACATGTCTTTGTTTGCTTCCTCTGAAGTATTGGGTACTGTTAAGTGCTGACAGGTGAGGGCAGTTTTTTCTGCAATGGCAAAAATAGTTTAAGCTCTTGTTCCCTACTGCCTCCCAGTCACTGACACCTATTTCCAGCTCACTATTTCTCAAACCTCCTTGCTTTCAGAAGATGGAGATCATGCAAATGGTCATTACAGCCAGACATCCCTAGAGAGCTGGAGCAGCATAACTGAAGGGCAGGCAAGTTGTGACACCAGAGTACCAGAACCTCCCACAGTGGGGCAGAGCCACAGCATCAGCTGATATTGGCATAAACATAACACCTGAGGCTGGAAATTCTGGCCAGTACGGGATCCATCCACCAGCCTCAGAAATGTCCTTCCATAATGCATCTTTCACCTAAAACCATTTCTGGCAAAGCATGCACTTTCTTGCTACACCACTACTTTTGGTTTTGATAAGAGGCATTCACTGGCTTTTTTCTCACTAGAGGTTTCACTGCATTTTATATTTAATTAAGTATTTTTAAAATCATGCTTTTTGTCTGAGTATGTGAGAGTTTTACAACATTATGCCATATTAGATTGGCCCATTAGGATTAGTCTTCAGTAATGTGTGGAGTTGCAATTAATTTGGGATATTATTAATATTTTCTAATTGAAAGTATCCAGTTATGGTTCTTCACTTATGCAGACAATAAGGTTTAATCCACTGTGAGATTCAGGGTTTTCCTTTCTTGCTTCCCAGAGTGTGAAAGTATTTAAAACCAGCTACAGGTCAAATTTATAGTGGGAACATTATAGTCTTGTGTTCCAGAACTGGGGTGGGAGTCAGGCTAAATCCAGAGTATCAGTAGCAATTTTGAATTAATTCCAACTTGTGCACATCTTTAGAACCTGTTTGTTAGAGATGGGCAACATTCACAGCTTAATCATAAACATTTGCTACTAATATTAATCTGTTTCTGTTTATGACTCAGAGCACTTTGTTGCCAGAACACTGAAAACCCCAAAGGGCAGTGACAATGAGCATATTTATGATGTTTGCAGAGAAGTTGGATGGGGGTTATGGGGGATGGTTAAGTCGTTTTACAAATTAGAGTTATGGCTATTTATTATGAGTCATTTTATTGTTTGTCTCACCACATTACCTCGCTTCAGTCTATGCTAAGCTTCATGCTGAGAGAGAGCCCTTGCCCTGGGAGCCTTCCCAGTCCAGTCAGGTGCCAAGCATCTCTGGAGGAGACATAAAAAGCCCCCATGGAGGTCAGACAAGGTGAAGGGCCAAATAAGAGACCCAGGTCAGCCCAGGGGCACACAGACCATGCACTCATGTCCCACTGGCTGCTTCAAAGGGTAGGCAACCCCAGAAGAGAAGCAGGCACCTATCTAAATGAGAAAGGAAAAGGGATAGAGCCTCCTACAACACCCTTAAGGCTCATCTTCCCCTGAAGAATGTATCCCCCATTTACATTTTAGAGACAATTGCAAATGTATCTCACAGCATAAAATAAGAATAAAATATTTTCTTGGACATCAGAAAATAACATCTTTGTTTCTGGCCACTCTTCATTTGAAGGAGTGGGATCTCTCAAGCAAGCTGGAAACATCTACAAAAAGCTACAGATGTCAGGAGAAGGAAAAGAAAATCATTTCTAGCTTTAACAGCAAAGTAAATTCCCTGAGACTCCATTTCCTATTCTTCTGAGGAAGGATTTGTTTTATTCCCCCCAAGTGCCATGGCACAGCTCGGCCATGCACATGAGAAGAGCTGTAATATATTAATATCAATATAATATATTGAACACTACCAGCATTTCTATGGTAGATCTGTTTTCCCCTAAACAGTCCCAAATTCTTCCTACATGCCCTAAAATAAGAAATCTGCCCCTGGGTCTATACAAAAGATGGCACTATAAGACAAAGTCTGGCATTCAGATCCCCACTTTTAGCCTTCCACAGTGCCACAGGATGCCTCATAGGAATTCCCTCAGCATAACAGATTTTCAGAACATTTAAAATTAAGCATATATGTATAATGGGGAAAAAACAAACAAACAAACAAACAAAAAACTCCCAACAAATGCAGAAATGCAGAGCAGAATCATTCAGGTATTAGTTGAGATATAAGCAAGTAAAGTGAATAAATGTTTCTAATTGACTTGAATGGCCAGTTGGTTACACAACCTCCAAAACAAGGACTGGGCTGTGGACTTCAGTGCATTTGTTCCTCTGAGTCATAAATGTGTCAGGCTCCCTAGAAAAGGCCAGCCAAAGGAGATTGCTCTCTATCTTCCCTTCTGTTTCATTCCATTGGCCATAGGCAATTCCTGAGCATGCTCCTAAATGGTACAAAATAACAACTGGATCTGGTTCACAGGGAGCACACCAGTGTCCCATAATCTTCACTATTATCCCCTCTCTCTCAAGCTCCTTATCTCAGCATAACTTTTTGGCTGTGTTTTGTTTCTATTTATGACTTTTTTCCCCCCTAGATCATTTGTGTTGGCCCAGATGTTTGGTAAATAGAAATGAGACATGTCAAACACATAAATGAATACAAAACAAATTATGGATAATTTACTGGTCCTGAAGATTAAGAAAAAAAAAAAAAAAAAAGATATCCTCTTCAATATAGAGGTAAGGCAAGTTCAGCCTTTCTCCATCTTTCAGTTGACCCACAAGGCTCCGCAGAGGATACCAGGAACGTCCGCGTGCTGTAAGGCTGATATCTTGCCATTAGGCTTTGCACAGCTTCTCAGATACAGAACACCTTCCTCATGGCTCACAGTGCATTCACCCTAAGCTTGCTGAAAATTATTGGATCACAAAGATCAGTTGAACCTCTTCTTACTTCCAAATTCTAAATGTCTTTGATGTCAGCATTAAGACTGTAAATTGCTTTATGCTACAAAAATGCTCGTATAATTATTTGCTTAATGATCAGCTGTATTTTTCATTTGGAAGTGTGCAATATGAGGATAGGGTGAGTACAAAGATCTACTAGCAGGTTTTTTTATGTCTATTTTTCATAAAAAAAACCTTGCCTACTGAAACTTATATCACCGGTCTTAGCTACTGACCAAGTTTGGTCTGTACTTTGCCTGAGGTACCTTAAATGTTGGAAGAGGCTAAAGAGAAACCATTACAGCTGCCTTTTCAACCTCATGTCTGAGCAAAAGTAGTTAGCCCCTCTCCAAGAGATTAACACTGAAAAGTACAGCCCATCTCATCTTGTGAAAATGCTGCAGTCAATTACACTGTGGCTGTGCCTGTGCCTCCTGTGAGTCTCATGGTGAGGCTCATGGTGAGGCTTTCCAAAGAAAGCCAACCAGGATGATATTCAGCTCTCAGCCTTACAAACCCAGGCTTACCAGAGCTCAATTAGGAATCCAATCCAATCATTTGAGTGCCAAATTTAGAGGAGAAAGTGATGCTACTGGTTATCTGTTCAGGTCTAAAACATCACACTTCTAGGCTCAATGGTCCTTTCTGCACCTGCAGGGAACACTCCCAGGTATGAGTACATGCTGGGAGAATATCCTGCTGGAAAACAGCTTTGCAGAGAAGAACCTGGTTGCCCTGGTGAACACCAAGCTGATCATGAGCCAGCAATGTGCCCTGGCAGCTCAGCAGGCTAGCGGTATTCTTGGATGCCCTCAGAAAAGCATTCTAAACAGATGAAGAAAGTTGACCCTTTCCCTCTACTCAGTGTTGGTCAGGCTACACCATGAAAGAAAAAGAGAGAAAGATGAGAAAGAAAGAAAGATTCTTCTATCACACACAGATACAAAGAGTAGAGATTAACAATTACATTTGATGTGGTTCCCAAGCTGAAAAAGTAGGTGCTGGAAATCTATTCTATTTGGCAGGCAACATCTTTTCCTGCATAAAAGAAAATAGATAAAAATCTGGGACTTCCAGTTGCAAAGGAGAAACCTCGTACTGTGGTTCATCTTTTTGGGTTGGTCAAGATCCATCCATAAGTAGTTCTGAGTAATTCCAGGGTGGTCATTCAAGCCCACACTGTCTGGAAAGGAGGGACATCATAAATTTCTGAAGTTTTATTCTCACAAAATTTATGACATATTTGTTTAAACTTTAGTCATTGGGATATTTCAAATAAAGGTAAGTTGAGCATCCAAATAATGGAGTCTTGTCACACAACACTGTTATTCAGCAACAATAATTCCATGGTTGCATTAAATTACCTATGCTAATTGTGTAGGTATTTGAATTTAAGAATTCAATAGAATTCAATCCTATAGAAATCAGGTTTTGATTGGAAGCATTAAGAAGTTGTCACTTCAAGAAATATGCCAGTGAAAATTTTCCTTCCTTACACAAGCTTTCTGGAAGATGAATATCTCAGGGCCTTTGATATGTTTTCATTCTCCATCAGGTGCCATCACATTGCCCAAGATAGAAGAATTCCAAGAGTTGCAAGAGGCAGAAGCTTTCAGCTTTGTTACTTTCCTGGAAAACACTAAATTCTTTTCACACTTTTTTCTGAGATGAATAAACAAAATAAATTGCATCCCACATCAAACTGAAAATAATCCATGATTTCTGTTTTAATTTCTTTAGCCACATCTGCTTTGTATCTTGTGAAGATTTTTTGATTTTGAATGTATGGCATATGTCCAGGATGTTTTTCATCTGGGAACCTGTAATTTTGTGCTCTGAAAGATCAGCCAACAGTAATAGCAATATTGCCTCATTCTTGAAGGAAAAGCATAAACATGCCCTTCTAAGATTTCCTTGCAGAAGTTGTAATTGCGTATTATTCCTAGTGCATATGATTTCTCAGAGAGACTATGGCGTATAGAGAAGTAAAACAGAGTTGATTATTCCATGAACAATTAAAAAGAAAAAAAGAATAATAAAAGAGCAAATAATTCTTTGAATTCAGTGAGTATGGCAAGCCTTTCCTGACTTCTTAACCCCGGGTCATAGAGAACATGACTTTGCATTGGCAGTTGGATTTGCATTCATTCTTGTCTGCAAACAGATCTGGGGTGGGGAAAGAGGAGAGCCCCTACTAGAACTTAACTTGGAATTTCCCAGTCTTTCTTCCAGCTCTTACAAAAAAATCAAAGAAAACAGATGCAGTGAGGGCACTGTGACACAACAACCGTTAAGATGTAAACACTCAGAGGTTCTGAACTGTGAAATATATTGTAGCTTGTTCATGGTCTGGAAGCTAAACACATTTTGCTGCTGCAGTGCTCAGCATCTGGTTGTTGGATTAGAGTTGAACAGCTGGAAGCCTACTGTTAAAAATAAATGCTATCACAGTGGTAAACAAAAGATCTTTCAAATGTTTGAGTAGCCAAAATGTCAAGGAGGAAATACAAGAATAATAGGAGAAGATAAAAATGTTATCTCAGTTATACACTGTGCTAAGTCAGATAAGAAAGTTTGAAATAGATATGTAAGTTATTTTTTGATATGGAGCGCAGTCACAGTGAATGAGGGAGTGAGTATTCAACTTCATATAGAGCAATCTTAATGAGGATAATGCTTTCTTAAATATGAAAGTAAAACTTTTCTACAGAAAAAAATCAGTTCTCCCTGATGAATTCTCCAGAATTTTTTGCAATATCCAGTGTATGTCCTCCCTCATACATGTATTGATTCATCACATCTAGCTTTGAGACTCCAATCTAAGGCAGTAACTTATAGAAGCTTTCACAGACAATGCTAGGAATCTTTCCAGCATAGTTCATTTCATTGGTCTTAGCAATCTATCTCTGTCCAGAAAAACCCTCACAAGATGATTGAGACAGCCTTCAGCATCAGCAGGCACTCAAGAACTATTTGAGACCATGGGAATGTTTAATATTCCAAAGGTCATATCTGGACTCTGAGCACAATACTTTTGCGAAGTCTGGAGGGAAGTAGATGACAAGATGCTGCAGAATGAATTTGGAGTCTAAGAAAACAATTCTAACAGACAATCAGAGTTGTGTTTCAGTGCTTGCAGCACCTTTACTGTAATCCCAAACAGCATTGCTTGTACAAAGTAACCTCATCACTTTCTAGCACAAATTGTTATCTGTTTCACTTCCATGGAAGAGCTGAAAGCACTAACCACCAGTCTCTTCCAGCACAACTTATACATGAATGATGTCATAGCAATTTCAGAGAGTTCCCTTACCAACAGCAAAGCAGAAATACGAGTGGGCATTTCCACAAAAGGGAAAAACTGGAAGTCTAGGATTCTTCCAGCAGTGGATTTTGCTAGTATCTCACAATATAATAAATGGGTGAAATTGTTCTCTTTACTAATTTGTAGCCTAAGAAAATTGCTGGGCTGTTATCAATAAGCAGAGGTCAGAATAATAAGTCATTTCACTTAGGACTCCCAATCTCATCTCTGTACGTACTGGGAAGAGAAAGAATTTCACAGTGTTGTAGAAAAGCTCTCAATAATGGATAAGTTCCATTACCAGGAGATATCCTGTGCAAGTCTTCCCCATTTCTCAAGGAGAACAAAAAGAAAAGGGAGCTGAATAAAGTCAGAAGAAAAAGAAAAGAAGAAACATAAAAAGAATTACAGATATTTTTTTTTTAATTTATTGATTTGTCCTTTTCAGATGGATAGTGAGCTGACATGAAAAGGCATTATAAGAAATCTAAACTAGTACATAGACATCAATCCATCAAAATATATACAAGTAAAGCAACCACAACGTTTTAAAGACTGTTTCTATATTTGCAAAGTTTGCTCATAATTATTTCAGTTGGTAAACTATGGAAGCATCCATTACACTACATTCAGCTTTATTCACATACGGAAAAATCTTCTGGAATGTAATAAGAGTGAAACTCAAATGGCCCAATAGAAATGACTGTATCCAACATTTATATCCCTTCTATACAATTCTATAAATTGATTTTTAAATTCTGTAGGAAGACTATCACTCTATTAAAGTCTGTCAGATTTTTTCCATAAGCGCTACGTGCAAAAGTGCTTATAGCAAATATTCCCATGTTCTTCTGCATTAAAAAAAATACAGCAAAATCTGTGACCTTCTATATATCCATTTGTTAATACTCAATTGATTGATACTAGAGTAGAGAGACCTTTCCTTTTTTTGGACTTAATGGTATTTGGAAAGAGACCCCCTGCAATCCATCCAACAAATCTCAGTGATGTGAGAAAAGAGACCACTAACACATCAGTGCTCTCTAATATTGGAAGGGAGACCCCCTTTTGCACTGAATTAGTGCCTGGAAAATCTGCTCCCCTTATGCTTTTTCCATGTGATTTGCTGGAGCTCACTCTTGCTCCATTGCTGGGAAGGCCAGGACATATCCCCTGGCAGTTTTAAAAACTTTTATAAACTGGAAAGTATTTTGTTGGCTTGAACTTTGCTTGCCTAGAATCTATGAAAGATGCTGCTGTTATTGTTGGGGTGTTAGTTGAGTTAAATCCTGTTATTCATTACCATTCAACTGAATGGTTTATTTTTTCAAAAGTTTTGTATTTACCTCAGGATGTCAATTAATTTTATTCCCAATTGCTTATTTGTGTTTCCTCCATTTGTTTCATTCTCACATGTTCAGGAACTTGTCGGGGGGGGAGGGGGAATTTATTGTTCCAGCTTGGTTTCCAATTTTTTATTTCGGTCTAGGTGAGAAGGCTAATCTACAGTGATTCATATACCTGCCAGGTGAAAGAGAGATGGATGAGAGAGTTATGGTGCCAAGCAAGCAGGCCCTTTCCTAAGCAGCCTTAACAACAGCTGCATTTTCATCATCCCTGAAATGTGAGGAAGCCATGTATGGAGAACTTTGATGTTTCAGGTGAAACAGAACAATGTTTTTGTGATAAGAATTTGCATGTATTTAATGTGAGCCCAGTGCTATATCACGTTACCCTTTCTAAAGCAATTAACTGGGCCTCCCTGTACTTTCACTGGCTGAAATATGATTTGAAATCCTGGAAATGCCAGTGTGTGTGTCTGTATGAGCATATGTGCACAGACAGGGGGAGAATGCAGCATTCTTAATTCTCTTTCCAGTTTACATAAAAATCTCTTGTAAAAGATCTGAAAATATGTATGAAGTTTAGATCTTAAAGTCATTTACCATTCAGCGCACTCAAAAATTTGCCAACAAGTCATTCACTTACTTATTTGGCTCCTTGCCTATGAAATGCACTGTGGAAGGATTTATACAAAGAGTTTGATGGAAACGGGAGACCAAGTCAAGACTATATTCCCGCGCTGCTGAGGAAATATGTCTTTACTAAAGTGAATGTACTTTTTAGTGTGCCTGGAATGAAGTTTTAAGCAATAGTTTTAAGCTGGTGACTTGTGTACTTTGAACTCCATAATGGAAATAATACCAACCACTGATTTGGGTAAAACTAAATCCTGGAATGGCTTTCGTCCCATTGGATCATTCCTCTGCTAAAGAAAAAACTTATTGCATCTGAAAGAAATAATATTGTAAAATCAATAGGGGAGAACAAGTAAATCTTTTAAAATCAAACTCAAAATTTCCTGAAAGCCATGAAACACTAGGACAACATCAGTTTGGGTGTTTCTACTTATTTGCCTACTTCTGTTGCTATTATAACTGCAACACTTAGCTACAGATCATGTTATAAAGTGTCATGGATAGTTCCTATGGTAGGAATATAGACAGACTTGAAGTTAGAAATTACTCATGTATTTATCTGTGTCAGTAATTTATTAACTTGCACATCACTTAAGGAAGGATCATTCAGACCCCACCAGAGCACTGCACACATTGCAAACAGGTAGGTGCAATGCCAGAGCATCCCTGGCCCATGTCAGAATGGAAATATATACCTGCTGGTGAAGGCCACCCAATCTCTCATGAATTATGCCATAGTCTTTTGCCACCTTTTCCGTGCATCCAGAATGCCATTCCTAAGGCTACATGCTGATGAAGAACTTTCCAGCTGTGCTCCACCAGTAGTTGTGTGACAGAAACAGAAGTTTCTGTAGTTGTGCAGTAGTTTCACAGTAGTTGTGTGACAGTTGTGTGACATATGTGCTCATTATCAGAGGCAGCAAAGAACTTGGGGAAAGATGCACATGAGAAGACCTTTTGAAAAGGTCATTTTAATCTGTGTTGCAATAGAGTGCTTGGAAGAGCCACAACATTTCTACTGTATTCTTTAAATGTGGCATTTCTAAGCGGCCTGGCCCTCAGTTATATGATTCCAATCTCTGGCCTCATAAAAATTTAGAAAAAGTAGGGAGAATCATGATGAAATATTTTCTAGACTGGTCTGAAATAGCCCACGAGTGCCAATTTATTTGGAATTAATCCAACTTTTTTTTTTTTCTCATCAAAGTAAGCATATGTGCTCAGTTCTGTATACAGCACATAGAGAGCAAACAGGGCACAGGCACATGGGTAAGAACACTGAAACGTCTGTACAGAGAGAAAGGACTCATTGAATTATCTGGCTTTCTCTAGATAAATATCTAGTAAATATACCCTGCTAAGCAACGTAAAATAACTAATGAGCCATAGTCCACTGAGAATCACTGGCAGTATGACTTTACCTCTGGCTTAATTTTTTGTTTTATTGTATTGAATAAATGAATTTATGAACTTTAGTTTCAGTACCTTTGCTCCTGCTCCAACCAGAAATTAACTCTGCCTCTTCTGTATGGAAATTTGCTCACTTATGATAGTGCATTGCTCCCTCATTCGTTATCCTGTCTAAAACGAACATTACCAAACACAGTATTCCTGTACAGCTTTCTCACAAGATCGAAAGGAGAGCAAAACTGCCAAGTAGGCAGGAACAACAGAGTTCAGCATCAGAGCGTGTCAAAGAGTACATTCCTTTCCTGTTACTGCTCATTGAGAGGGAAGAACAGAGCTCTTTTCAAATGGCTTCTTTCTTCAGGAACAGCCATCTCACTTACAGGTACAGCATCCTCCAACAGTGTGTGCATGCTCACTGACAGTAAAACGATCCGCGTTTTAAAAAAATGCATATTTTTTGCATAGAAAACCACACAATGTGCAGCAGCACTCCTTGGCTAAAGCCCATGGACTCAGGCAGACCACCCACACACTCTCTGCTGTATGTCACCCTATAGGACAGAAGTAAGGTCCTGATGAGGCCTGAAGTCATTGATCGACTTCTCAGACAGCAATCACTTAGTGGAAATAGTGAGATTCTCAGCCAGAAGAGGGGTAAATATTAAGTAACAGAACAAATTCCTCTAGGTTAAGTTTCATTTTTTACAGAAAAATGAAAAAAGCATAAAGCATACTATTTTAACAATTCTTTAAAATAACTCCATCATTAGGAGGTGGTAAATATAGTCTGTTTTTCAGTGTTTATTCCCATTTCTGACCAAAATGTCCTTCGGAGCATGCTGCACAGAAAACAAAACCTAGAAAGTGCCTGTAAAATTGTTACAACAGGAAGAAAAGTGCCAGCTAACAGTAGGTAGAGCTTTTATAATAACAATACTTCACGAAAATTTCATAAGTGTCTTTAAAAATGTGTTTTTTCTCCTGTTCTCAAAAAAGCTGTAAAAATGCAGTTTACTTATCAGTAAATTGTAAAGCAGGTGGTGTGTCTCACTAGTACTAGAAAGAAACAGCAGACACTGAGTCTAAAGTACCACAATCATCCAATTAAAATCTATTGCAAGGACTATTAATAACTTGCTATCCTCCAATGATGAACACTGCGCAAAAGAAGACTCTAACATATATATGATATCAACATATGTTTTATCCATAACATTATGGATTGCAGTACTCAATTTCAAAATTTTCTTAACACAAGAGAAACGTGATTTTTCAGCAACTCCAAACCACACACTTAAATGATCAGTATAAAGCATGCCTAAGACCAAACCCAGTACCAACACTTCATAACAAGGATGCAGACTCTCAGTTTGCTCACCTTTAAATCCACCACCACCTCTGGAGGACTTGAAAATCTAGTCATGCCAAATATGTACATTACTTAACTTCCCTGAAGTTTTGCATCCCCTTCTTCTGACTTCATCCATCCACATAATCACCACCACAATTACAAGAACAGATTCTTCTAGTATTGTACCTTTCAGTACCACCTCCCAAATCCAATTAAAATTTTTCGTCTGATGGAAGCTCCATCAATTTCCCCATGATTCTAACAAGCTGTCAGGGGATAGCTTTGACATCTGTCTATTCAAAAGGAAGTGTGTATAATTGATTTAGGAGTTATCAACATTCAAATGGTATATTGCTTGATTTTACCTTCAAGAATAAATGGGGTCTAATCATCATTTAAAAGGCTGTTGTCTGCCAACTGCAAAATACCCAACCCAAGGGCATCTCCAGGGTTTGAAACACTAGCTGGGTTTCTAGACATCCAAACTTTTTGTGTCTCAGCATTTCTAACCAACCACTTCAAACACTGTGGTGAAGAAACCAACAAGGACAGTGTAATATTCATAACCAAAAAGTGACAAATAACAGGGAGAAGTTTCTCGACAGTGTAAAGTGACACATTTCAGAAGGTCCTTGGCAAGGCACATTGCTGAGGGTGGCAATTATGACAGTAAAGGAGAAATGTACCGAATAGGTCCCTGAAACCCCTGAAACCTTCTCCCTTGAGCAACTCCATTTGACCTTGGAATGGTCCCATTCAACTACAAAGAAAACTTACGCCAGCTTCTTTCAGTCACAAGATTAGTTGTTCTCAGTGCATTTGTATATCTATATAGTTCATATAGACTTGGCCAAAGGCTTGCATAACTGTCAGCCTCTATATCAATTAACCATTAAGTACAGTTCTTCTTCCTTTGTGATATTAACCAAATGTAAGCCTGACCTGCTCTCAAAAAACAAGTTTTCTTTTTTAATAAAAAATACCTGTTTATGTCATGTAAGTCATATGGAGGCCCTTCTCCACGTGACCATTCTTTACAAACCAGCTTTTCTCTGCTTTCAGTGACACTTCAGGCTCTCCTTGTGCCTCTTTGGATTCATACTCTAAGCTCTCCTCCCATTCTTCCACTCCTTAATCAGAATTGCCCTTTTCTCTACAAAATCAGCACCTGGAAACTCACATGGATGGCACGTTCACCCTCATCACTGCCTTCAGTAATGCTGAATACCCGCAGCCCTGGTGCTTGGCCTGTGCCAAGGAGGTTTGGACAGTCACACAGAGCTGGGCAGCATGACAGGCAATGTTACCTTTGGCTTTTGGCTGCAGATACCATAGCCTGCGTGAACAAAGACAGTGTTTCTTTAGTTTAGGACCTAAGAACTTGGCAGACAAGATAAAATGTCTTAGATAAAGAACTTATGTCCGTCTCACTTTGGCTGTTTTTAAGATTTCTGAATGCTTTGGCAAACTCTAGCCCTCTCCTCAGGACCTGGAAAGCAAGCTCTCTTCTTCATAGTGCAACCTGCTTTTTTTCCACAGGTTGTCAGCAGTCTAATCACTGTGCAGGCTAGTATATATCTTTGACCTGGCCAGCAAGTCACTGTGGCCTGCCAATTATATGTCTGCACTTAATGCATGACTTTGTCTCAGCACTTGAACATTTCACACTGAAAAGAGAACCTCCAGACTTTACCCAGTGAACGGGAAAGTTCTGGCAAATTGATCTGCTGCCTCACCTGCAGCCTTGCTTTTGGTGCCAGGGACAAAACCCAGATCTTTGTTTCTGTCCACCTGAGAGCTCTGAATTCACATCTGATCCCAGAATACACACTGCAATGTTCCTGCATGTCTGTGCAATCTTAGTGCTTCTTAGACATTCAGATGTTTACTGTTACTCAGTTTTATTAGCAGCTGCAGGCACACGAGGCTCATCTCTGAGAAACTGCACAATTGAGTCCTGTTTGTAGCTGTAGTTGATTGGAGGCAGGAACAATAACAGATTTGCTTTATAAGGAACTCATATGTGGCCTAGATCTGTCTCAGGAAGAACAATATCAGCAGCTGTGGAGCACTGGATTTTTAATTGCTGGACAAACAAAACTTTCAGATTCTCCCCAGTCTCTGCTATGCAGATGAAAAAGCTCTGTGCCTCCATTCACACCCCTGTGAAGGAAGCAAACTGCCACAGCAAAGCAGGTAAAGGACGTGGCATTTTCTAGAGGTAACTTAAATGTATAAGAATAGGAAGATTAATACCATAGTTGGTATTATATTATGATACTAGTAGTATACTGTAAGAGCATGATTTCTAAACTATGATACCATAATCACTAACTGTTAAGTATTACAAAAATACTTTTGTGAACTTTTTTTATTTTGTAGCTCTTCCAACTCTTCCTTGTTTGTCAGCAACAGGCCACCAAAGAATCTGATCTTCATTTATAACTTAATTATTCCTGCATCTGTGAATCAGAAAAAGATGACTTCTAATAGGTACAAGCATTCACCATTCATACTGGAAGATATGAAATTCACAGAAATTTAATTTTTCATCCAAACACTGGACAGAAGCAATGGCAGGTGATTCAGTTTATTGGTTTCATACTATCTATCCACATACTCAAACATATAGCTAATACTCCTCCACCAGGACTCTTCTGCCACCAAGCAGGCAGATACTCTAACCTTTGAGAAGAAGGTTTGATATGTTTCTCCCTCCTGGCTAGCAATTTCAGTAGCTTTCTATGCTCTCTAGTAGCAAGTTTATCATACCCTGCTGTTGTCATTTCCATCCTGGAGAGATCCCTCCTTCCCTACCCTTCACCCCCTGCCAATCCCCGGACAGCCTAAAGAACCTGCCTGGACCTCTAAACCAACAATGTTGCTCCTGCCTCCAAGCATCTCCATTTTGATGGAAAGCAGTAGACAACACTCATCCTGCTCCAGATCTGTAAAGAACTGCCATGGCAGAGAGAGCTGATAAAGAAAACTTCTGGAGATTCCCTGCCACTATCAATCCCTATCTAAAAAAATTAGTGGCCAAGGAGAGCTAACAGAAATTCACAGAAATAAAAGGCTGAAGTTGGAGGGAAGTCAGCAAGAAAAGAGAGGAGCCCTCACAAAGGAGGATAAAGAAATCCTTCAGGAAGTAGCTGTGATGGAAAAGGGATGCAGAACTGAAGAGCCTATGGCTGAAGCACCAGTATTATTTCTTTTGTTTTGCACAAACTGAATGAAGTGATTCTTGCCACATCCTTAATCTATTATCTCACAAAGGAATAACAACAAATCAGGAGAAAAACATTATGCAAAACAGAATGGAAAAGAGAAAACATTTCCAAAGGTGCTTCAACATAGGAAGATACTGTGATTTAATCCAGGTTCTCCTGATTATTCCTGGCTATAATCTTAGGTTATGGATGCAACCTGGAGTTCGTCACCAGTTGAGTTCTGTTTATTTTTTTCTAATAAAGATGCAAAACTCTTCTGTCAGTAACGCATTAAGCTGAAGGAAAAAAAATCCCATTAGGATCCTTATATTCACGTATGTGCATCTCTGTTCTTGTAGAGAGGCTGCCAGAGAACGTAAAAGGGAGAATCATGAGTCAACAATCTTTTATGTTCACATAATGTCTTTTGGGACTGTGTATGTTCTAACACAAAGCCATATGTTATGTGATCATGGAGAATAAGCATTTAATTGTAGCTATTATATAAACCCATGGCTTTTTTTTTTTTTTGATGGATCAACTGAGCATTGTTTGCATAGCTAGCACCATGGAGCCTACATTTCAAGCCAAGGGCTTAACTAATCAATACCATTTCTCATGTGTTAAGTGAACTTCATTATTACCCTTCAGTTTTGGAACTAGAGGTGACATTACTTTACACATGTATTGCTTTTTTGTCATTTCATAAGTAAATTTTCAAAAAGAATGCAATAGAAAAAAATTAGGAAAGTCTTTTGACATGAGCTTTTGAAAACAATCTCAAAAAAATAAATGTATTTTCCCATGCAAAGAGACAAGAACCCCACTGTTCCAGCAAGAAGCAAACACAAGAACATGCAGACAGCAACTCTGGTCAGAGTGCTGATCAGTTGTGTTTTGTCATTACTTCAGGGTACATTTCATGTGACACACCAGCTTTGACTGCTCTGCAGCATGATGCCTTTCAGGCACAGTGTAGTCTACTACACAGTGTAGTAGACCAGTATGACTGGTCTTCTTTACTAAAGTTCAGTCAAAATCTTTGAATAATTTTGCTGTCTGGACCTCAGATACCATATAGGATGAGGAGTGGAATGGAAGCTGGAGGGAGAAAGGAGAACCACAGCGTTCTGGTGCTATTCTAATCCATGTATATATTTTGTTCCATTCTAATTTTTCACAATATTTATATCACAGGAGCCTTGAACCTTGCAGCAACTGAATGTATCTGTGCTGAATTTCATGTAGCAGAGTTATAAACACGGCTATGTTTTTCACCAAGACCACCACAAAGCGTGCGAGGTGTCTGCTGCACAGCTTTATTGGAATTAAGTGGCAAGCCGAGGGATCACAGTGAGTTCAAGAGACCCAAGAATTTTAATCTTTTTACCTCTGCATTTGCACAGTATCAAAATTCACATTACAGGGGTATCTCTACTTTCAGTGTTGCTTACATGAAAATAATTGAGAACTCCATATTTATATGTACATTCTGTGGATAATATTAGAAATGGAAAATCTGTGCACTAGGAAACTCAAAATGTTATCTTCAGGACTAGTATTTCATATTCAAAATTGGATTTGTTAGCCACACTAGTAGACACTGATTTTTTCCTAACAAAATAATAGTGAATGCTTTACTCCTTACTTGATTTTTAAGGTTCTCTAATTCTAGAAAGGAAGAAAGTGAAAGCAGACTAGAAGGTCATGAACTACTTTCTCACTCTGTACTCTCTGGCACAGCCAAAGCTATGAATAAATCACTCCTTGATCGGATTATTAGCTGCTAACTAAATAGGCTTTTCAGCCCTGCAGCATACAAATGCCACCAAGACAATCAAACTCAAATAACTAAATATTAAAAATTAACTTCCCTCTCATTTCTTTTTCCTCCTGCTAAATTCAAAATGAAAATGAGCAGGTGATTGTAGGCTATTCCCAGACTGGAAGTTCATTTTTTCTGGCCATCTATGAAAACGCTAAAGGAAAGGAAGGCAAATTACTTACTAAAGTAGTATAAGGACCAGGGATTTTGTTGTGAAGAGGCAGTGGTGGGCTCATCAAAGATATAGGCTTTAGTTTGAAGTCCTTTACAATTCCTGAATTTGTTGATTCAGGAAAGCCAACAAGATCTGGGTGGTTGGTTTTTTGTTTGTTTGTTTATTTGTTTTTTTGCGTGTGTGTGTCCAAGACAGTTTTCTGCTGGATTTCTTTATGAAAATTCCACAGAATCAGTCTTGCACTGTGGAAAACTGGCTGCTTATTTGTTAATTCAGCCCACCTATGTTTGGACTCCTGGTTGCTCTGTACATTTTGGACTAGGGTTTTAAGACCTCTCCACTTTGTTTAGGATTCTCAGGGAGATGCCATGGATCTGGAGGTTCTTGGTTTTCTGGCTAAGCATCTCACCAGTTTCCCAAGGTTTTTCCCCCCCCCGTTCCACTGGCCAATTTGAAAGCTGCACAGTGGACACAATGTCTCACTCCTTGCTCATCCAGCAATTTAGATTCTCAGATTCCCACATTCAAATGTTTCCTGCACTGCTTGGGAACCAGAATAACCACTCACTGATTCCTAGGCCTCATCTGAGACTTTTGGAGGCCCTGTTCCCTCACTTCTCAACGACCCATCTTCCCACACTCCATGCTAACTTGAAAAGCAAGATGATGAGAAAGTGAGCAGTCTGTCTGCCTGCAAACCAGAAGCAGACAGGAAACAAGAGCATTTGATTTTATGTGTCGTGAAGCAGAATTTCCTGGAAATCCCACACTGGGAAACAAACCTTTAAACCTGCCTTTTGACATTTTGTCCTGCTTCAAAATAAAGCCCTTTTTTACAATATAGAAACACTTCAGAGGAAGATATTTTCATTTTCCCCAGCAATACTGATGGAGCTATTCACTAATTCCATTTCAGACACAAACCAAATACACATTCTCACTCCCCTTGAAACGTTCAGAGTAAAGGGAGCAGAGCTAAAAGTGACTGCAACTCTGAATTTCTGCAAAGCTCTCTCCCTTTAAAAAAAAAAAAAAAAAAGCCAAGGATGACTTCTGGAGATTCAGACATTTCATCTCAGCTACTGTTTCTTGTTCAGAGTGTCCTTTTTGCAATGAATACCAAATTGCAAAAGCAGAGGACAAGCATTTAGAGAAAGGGTTAAGGGACCAAGGAAAGTTCAGAATGTCTTTTTCTTTACTTCTTTTCCATTACTTTAGAATGCAGATTTATGTTAGGAAGTTTTTCCAACTGAATATTAGTGAAGGGGAGAGGAAATAGCTGCAGCAACTCATTTTATTTTATTATCCTTTTTATAGAAACATTTCATGTCTGTCACTCAGAATGTTACTTTTATGGGGAAGTCCTCAGTTAGTTGCTTGATGATAGGGACAAGTCTAAAGCAAAAAATTCCTTCTGCTTTGGCTGTAGTTTTGTTATCGTATATAACCTCAGACAAGCCAATTAGACCAAAATATTTATAATGAATCATTTTACCAGCCTCATGATAGGGCATCCTTTCCTCTTTTCCATTTAGAAGGAAGTACAGGGACTTCATGCTCCTAGAGAACCTTAGAAAAGGTTCAGACTTGAAACTCATGTATCTATCATATAATTTGGCAACTTTACCGTAAAGGAATTTGGAAAAAGCATTACAAGAGGAAACCTCACCCTTCTTACAGGTTTCCCTCTGGGACAAAGCTATTTCCCTTCTTAATTACATTACTTCGGAAGACACCTATAAAAAAAAATGTATTAACCACATACAGTAAATACAAAGTGCACAGAGATGTTGCTGGGTGTTAGTTCCAATTGTCATTTATTAATTTTGAAGTGCTTTTCCGGTCTGTGTGCCAGAGGACTACGTAGGATAATGATGGTGTGCATAAACTGTGATATATATGAAGGGTGTGCAGCATCATCATACTTAGTGAGTGTCCACACTGGGAAGAAAAATGCTTTAAATCTCCAGTCTCCTCCACCCAAACAATATTTATTTCTACATCATTCTTTCAGTATTTATTTTAATCTGTATCTTAGGTTATTCCAACTGTCCTCAGAATGTGGATTATTTCAGAATTTGCTGAAAAGAGAAATATCAACTAAAATTATTTGTACTAAAGCACCAACTGGCAATCTAGAGATTGTAAGTGTAAAAACACAAAAAAATGAAACTATAGCAGAGTGACTCCTGAATGAGAAGATTTTCTCAATCATCACTATATAACTTTGTTTTCTTAAGCAGAGTCAATGTGATTTACTGTCACGAAATCAAAAAGCTGCAGTGGATGAAAAGACTTGGGATGAGTAAAAAAAAAAAAAAAATCATACTCCTGTGTTAAGACAGAAGATAATTTGCATTAACTAAATCCCAATTCTCCATATTGTGCTTCCTTTGACAGAGATATTATGATTTCATGTGTGGGAGAAGAGAGACAGAAAGGGTAAAAGAAAGCATATAACCATGTCAGACCACTGATCACAGAAGTTTCAATTAGAGTAAAATAAAAACTTTTTCCAACATTACCTCACAGCCCAGAATCACATATGGAAGAAGGCATTTCATTCATTTGCTCAGCTTCCATTCCCTCCCCTTGAAATGTCTTTTTTATCTACAATGGTGGAGAGTGTTTTATACTCATTAGTCCAAGATCCCCTGGTGTAACCCTAGCTAATGGTATGGAGTTGGGCCAGGAATGCATTCAGCCTCTGGTCTCATTCTTTCTGGAGCCATTACCACCTGAAACCAGCATCCTCCCCTGAGGCATAGCTTTTTGGTCAGCTCATTGGCGCACACAGATATGAGGCAACATTATCTGCACAATGATTGGTAGCTGTTTGTGAGACCAGTCTACAAATTGGTAAAATGAGATACCTTTGGGTATTGTGGGAGAGTATACTATATGCAGGCATTTCTCTCTTCCAAAATGAGAGCTTAAACAGCAAGTTTAGGGGCAGGTGCTATCCTGGGAAAGCAGAAAGTGCTTAATCCAAGCATTTTGGCAGGACTCTGAGTAATAGCATGGAAGCAGAAAAGCAACTACATTACTATGTGCTGTTATTTTTCACAGCTCACACTGCAAGTCAGCTCCAAGATGAGTTTGCTGTTGCAGGCTTTGCAAACAAGTGGAAATACCCAAACAGCATTTCAGTCAGTTTGAATTTGGGCCTGTATTTAAGCTACACCTGCCATTTCTTTCTTATTGTCTCACTGATGCTCAAAGCAGTAGAACAGCCAGCACAGATTTAGCTACCTGTGAGCTTGCTCCCTGTAAGAGATAGCAGCCTTACTATTCACATCTTGCATGAAGACTTTAGATAATGCTTGTAGACAACTAGAACTCTTCTTTTATGTAGAGATTAGAAAGTATGTTGGATTAAGAAGGTTTTAAGACTAACAAGTCTCAGAATTTTGAAATCCTGTCTTCTTTTAACTTCAGCACACAGTAGAATCAGGTTAACAATAGAAGTAAAGGATAAAAATTAAGTGCCACATCAAGATCCTGTAACAATGGAGAAAATGCTGACTCTGGATAATCTGCATTTTTCCTCCACCCTTGAGTTGTATAATTCCTTTCTTCTGTTAATTCAACTGCTCAGGGAAGTGTTGTGCAATAACATGGAAGTTCCCTGTATATGACACCACTAATGAGAGAAACAGCAGCTGGGAGCCTCCAGTATCTCTCCTAGTATGGCCAGTCCTGCAGTGGAACTCTGTAGCTTTCATATGAAAGCTACATAAATATTCAGAAGTTGCCTTATTCTTCAAGATAACATCAATACATTTTTTTCTGTCCCTTTCCAATAGATGTTGCGCTATGGCTCTGTTGATTCAGGGTAATTGCGTTTGATGTGATCATAACATAAGGACTTCTCTTCAAAGTGACATCTCAGTTTTATCAGTGCAAATAAGGAATGGCTCTTTTAACACACTTGTAGGGATTAGATGTAAAACAAATGTGACATCATTGTTGCTACAGCGCCTGGTCCAAGGACTTGTACTTGCTTTTCTCATCTAAGAACTCTTTGAATCTATCAAAGTAGTTAGATTCAAGGCCAACAAATTGTGTCAGAGTCCAGTCCTCAGATAAGAAACATTTGAATATAAGTGCATGATCAAGTATTTGTTACAACAGGGGAATAATGCACCAACACAGTTCTGATGAACATAACTTTGCACTGCCAGATAGAAAAGTACTGATAACGCCCACATGATGTTGATCTTAACATTAGCAGAAGCTGAAGTACTCTGTTTTCACAGGAAAGACAGAATAAAGTAGTAATTTCAGCTGACTGTATCACTGAATATTCTCTCCCCAAGCCCCCATCTGAACTAAGTAAACTAAGAACACCATATTTGGCAGTGAATATATAACCTAAGAGCCAAGTCAGCAGGCAACCTCTTCCTTCTTCCACCTTCCAGAATCTTTGCTTATTAAGTTTACAGACAGTAATAGCTTAAGAAGGACTCAGGATCCAAATTCAGTCAAATCTTGACCAGTTGGGAAAATGAGCTGAAATTACATGAGAGAAGTGAACTTCAAAAAGTGACAAGTTTCGCCATTAGGAAGAAGGCTCTGCTACACACATTTGAGAGGGGCAACAACTATCTTGCTTGTAACTCCTTTTAAAGGCACTAGAGCTCCAGCAAACAGAACAGAATTCAGTAATGCTATATAGCTGTAAACAAAAAACACCACGGCAGAATGTCTAATTACAAGTGATATATTTAAGATTAGCCAAGTCAAGCCTTCAGACAACAAAGCACTGACTTGACCTGTAATGATGTAACCTTCAGGGAGTGCTGTGCTTCCACAAAGAACACCAGAGAATGGGAAAAAGTACAGAAAATATCAAAAATATACAGAAGTCTAGAAAGCAGAACCTATGAGTACACACTGAAAGACCTGGCTTTGTTTAGACTAAAAAAGAGAAACCTGAGGGGAGACATAGGAACAATCTGCAGATACACAGAAGGCTGCTGCTAAGAGAAAATAAGTTACTCCCTGCGCCTAATGGATTAAGACAGAAATTAATAGGCTTAAATTGGACCAGGTGAGTTTCCTACCTGAGGATGCTGTGGAATCCAGATTCCCAGAAACACTGCAAACATTTAGAAGTAGCTGCATTGGGATAGAGGGCTTAGCTTTGGCAATAACGCTTCTCAAGTCCTGACCTTTCTTCTGTGACTGGATGATAGTTTCAACCTAATTACCACAATATCTTTCAGTACTCCTCTTAGAATGGACTCTTGCTCTGTAACAAACAAAGCAAAAGAAAACCATCAAATCACAAGGTCTCCCTTACATGAACAGAAGGAAGATGTGAGTCAGTTTGTGGTTACTAGCTAAAACAGTGCAAATACTTTACTGAGCTTCATTTAACTTTGGTCAAAGCATAAAATTAATCCATATGCTTTTAAACAGAATTGGAACACACTGCACTTTGTGTTAAGTCAATGTTGCTGCTGCTGTAATTCTGCTCAATGATGGGATAGCATTTACATCATCTTTGGTCCAATCTTTTTTTTTTTTTTCAGAGACATTTGAATTTCATGAAAATATATGCAAAAAAGGACTTCAGTTAAACATCACAAAAATGTGTTTGTTAGAAGTATACTGTTATCCTTTGACAGTTATTAAAATGCCTGAGAGAGTCCACTCTCAGCAGCACACATGCTCACAAAATTAAGAGTAAGTACTGATACTTTACTAAAGTATAGAACTCCAAAGAGCAGAACCTGCCTTAAGTGGTCATAGGAACACACTGGTAGGTAAAAGTTCAACTTAGACAATAAGATGAAAAGTAGTATCTGACAGAGCATCATTTTACTGTCCTTGAATAAAATTAATTCATTAAACCTCTAAGTATTTCAGGGGATCATAGAATTACAGAAGTTGGAGAAGACCTCCAAGATCATCCAGTCCAACCATTCACCTATCACCAATATTTCCCACTAAACCATGCTCCTCAGTACAACATCTGAATGTTTCTAGAACACCTCCAAGGACAGCAGCCCCACCACCTCTCCAGGCAGCCTAGTCTAGTGCCTAAACACCCTTCTGGAGAAAGTCTTCTAGCTGCTCTGCCCCAAGCCTGTAGCATCACCTGGGGTTGCTGTGGCCAAAGTGCAGACCTGTAACTGGTCTTGTAAGAACTTTATCCTGTTGGCCTCAGCCCAGCTATCCAGCCAGTCTAGATCCCTCCATGAGCCTTCCCACCCATAGGCAGATCAACGCTTAATGCTAAGTTGTGTGGCAAGAGGGCTCTGAGCTCCCCTGTATATGTGGTGAAAGAGGCACAGACTCCCTTGCTGGTGCAGAATGAAGGATCTTTATTGAAAGTGCTTACAACCTTTCATACCCGTGCAAGAACAACTGGTTACATGTGGGAGCCAGGTGCCTTGTGTGTGTTTACATCTGGCTCAAGTTACTAAGCTTTTTTACTCATTAGCATGATAATGACTTTCTTTATCCCACATCTCCCCCTTCTCTTAGTAGAGAAAGAAGAAAAACAATGGGTTCTTTAGAGCACAAACAATAGTCCATATAAACCTAACCCAACGATTCCAATTTTTATGATTCCTTGGTGAGGCAGCTGACAAAGCGTCTTGTCGGTAAGAGTCCAAACCACTGACAAAAGTACTGTGTTCATGTTACAGCAAATGATGATATGGCCAGACTCATCATGCTGGTATCCATCTTGGACATATTCCTATTAAGACAAAAGCATAGCCTCAGTCCCACCTTATCACTGTAAATGATTAAAAAAATTAAGAACATAGCATGCTTTAGCTACTCTTTCCTAAGAGGTCATACCTGCACTCCCCCTTTCTTGTATTTTTTTTCGTTCGTTTTTGTTTTTAAATAGGGAAATCTATTATTATTTAAATCGCTGAAATTATATAATCAGAACCAGAATTAAGAAAGCCAGGCAGGTGCAGGTAAGACATTAGCCAGTCAAGATGGATTATACAACCAAATATGAGAAAGCTTCCTATATTGATAATCTACTGCACATGAACACGTCATTTTTACAGCAAATACTGTTCTCCAATTTAGAATTCAGACATAGCACAACTTTCAAACATACTTTAAACATTGTTAGGCTTATCTTAGAATTTTCTGGAGCACTGAACAACTGCTAAAAGCTTAAGAAAAATACACTGCAACAGTGCCAACAGCTAGAATAGTGCAACTCCAAACACCAGCATACATCTCAGCAGCAGCTTTTGCAGCTCCAGCTCCCACATACTGACTATCACCAAGCCTGGAGGTTTGATCCTCCTTTTCTTGCGGTGGTGAATGAACCATAAACTCAGGCTCTGCAAACCTTGCTTCCAGTTGCTGAGATCCGATAGCTTTCACTCCAGCAGCTTTTGTTGCATCAGTTCCTTAGTGAGATTCTCCAGAGCATGCAGCATTTTTCGAAGTCAGCATTCACATTTTCAATCACTAGCTGTTAAAACACAAGAGCTCTCTCCTGCTTGTTATCAACCTGTTTTTCCAACGAGTTCTTAAGCCTATCCAGAAATGACATATATGGTTCTTGGGACTGTTGCTTAATACTAATAAAAGACTGCCTTTGCATTCCATCCTCAGCTACAGCTCGGAGAGCATGCATAGCCAAATGCTTAATTTGCTGTAATCCCTCTGCAGCAATTAGCACCCGTAGAGCTGGGGTGGAGAAACCACCCTCCCCATTAAGACATTAACATCTACAGCTCAAAGCAGGTTTCTCTAAGGCTGCAACAAGTTTTCAGTTGCCTGTGTCAAACCCCTCCATTTGGATTCACACAAAATGTCTCACAGGTCACCATACAACAAAGCCTCCCACTGCTGCTCTTGTCTGGGGGCCACAATGAAAAGGAAATCCCTCAACATATCAATGTCTCCCAATTTCCGGGCCTTCCAAAATCCCACGTATCATATGGAAAAAGGAGAAACAGATCCAGCCAGGGGCTGCCATGGCTTCCGTGCGCTTGGGCCAGGGGGCTTCTCTTTCAGCCCTTCCGTGCGCTTTGGCCAGGGGGCTTCTCTTTAAGCATTTCCGGCTCTCTCCTGGGGCCACCGTAGGGATGTAAATGCTAGAAATCTACATCTCATCTCATTCCCCTCAGTAATATATCTAAAATGAAATGTTGGCAGTAGGCTGTAACTTGCTTCCTCTATTCCTCTAACCTCCCATCTTCTAGCCACATGTTGATTTCTCCACACCCTTGTTCTCTATCATAGCTTTCTATGACTGCTCTGAAAACACTGGCTCCAACTTCCGTTGCCTCACAACATTAGAGGCTGATGGTGGTAGTATGGCAGTAGGGGCTGAACCTTCCCACCAACATCCTGTCACACAGCAACATAATATAAGTGGTTGACAGCAGAGAGGGGCAGTCTGACAAAATGGCATCTGACATGGAAGTACTTAAAAAGCACAGGTGTCACTGCATTCTTCCATGTGGGGGAAAGAGAAAAACAGCACCCACTGACACTCATTGATGCTTGCTGAACACTGATGGTGGTGCTTTTCAGCAATAGCAACAGCAGGTCACCTCCACTGGTGTAGGTTGTTACGAGAACAGTATACAGGCTCTTGTTCATTGCTGGTGACTTGACCTTAGACCTGCCTTATCAGTACAGGCTTCAACTGCAACCTGCCCCTTGCTGCCTGGCTTTCCCTACTATCATTGCATGAAAATGGAAACAATCAAAATTACAGGAGAAACACATATTTGCCTGTCTCCCCTACCCACAGAGAAACAACATGAGACCCGGGGCATGCTCTGTTCCTTAAGGCACTATTTAACAGCATCACTATTACTCAGTGTTACCCACAAATAAACAACCAACATATACCCAGAGGGTAAAACCACACTGTTTTACCTCAGACACAGTTTCTCAATTTCTTTTTGTTTCTATCAGCTATTTTCCATGTCGTCCCACTTCCCCTTCTGACTTTTTCTAAGCTCTATAATCTACTAGAAGTCCAAATAGTGTATCTACTCAGAAAATACTCCATCTGCATTCCACACTGGAAAACAGATAGTACCCAATGTTTTGCAAATCATTTAACCCTAAACAGATTTTAAAAGGATCCACTTCAGAATACCACTGGCTATCCCCATATCTTCTGACCTTTAAATATAAAAGACCAAGCTGCTGTTGAATTCTATTTTAAATAAAGAATTCAATACACTCAGCTGGAACCCCCCAACCCCCCCAAAGCATCAATCAGATAGGAAAACTCTGCTCCTCTACCCAAAATATTGAAATTCAAGGGTAGATGCTACATTGTAACTGCAACAATAGGAGGAGGTACATACAGTTATTTTTAACCAGTTTTGTATCTCTCAGAAGGGCTCACAACTCAGTAATAAAGAAGGATCAGCTTACCCCTTTCCGAAGATCAGGACTCACTAGAAACTCCCAAAGAAGACAATCTCCAAACAGAGATATTTCCCTTTCAGCTCCAGCCCTTAAATGAGGTTAGGGAGAAGGTGGACCCAGACCCCTTTTGGTTGCACAGGTGAATTTTGGTTGCACACAACCCTTTGGTTGCACAGGTGAATTACTCACACGTGTGCTCCCAGGGCTGGCTATGCTCCTTCACCAGGTGCTCAATCACTGGTTCAGGCTGTGAACTAACAGTTCCCATGCAGTCGACACAGCAAATAATTTAGGAAACTAATCCATGTTCCTTCAAAGCTAGTTTTCTGTTTTTCATAAGACATTTGGTGGATGTGCTACGCTTAAAAATCGCCTGAAAGCACACTTAAACTCCTCAGAATAGCTTATTAAATATTTGCAGTTATCTAGGAAAATTTCTGATGGCAGAAATTTTTTGCCATTGTGCTGAAAAACACAAAATGATACAGTTGCCTTTCTAAAACCAAAGGTGTAGTGTCTCTGCAGGCACATTATGCTGAAAAGTAGCCTTTTATAATTGCAACTCTTTAGTAACTAGATATTCTCTTCTATGTCCTTCTATCACACTGATCTCAGAAGGATAGCCTACTGATTGTGAAATTTTAAAATATAATATTATAAGACGGCAGCACTATCCACAACTATTTTTTTCCACTCATGTTTGCCATTAGAAAACCTGATTTCAAGAACTCAACTTTGCCAAATTTGAACTGTGTCAGCTAAAGTTTTCCATTCTCAAAACCACAAGCATTCAAGCATTTCTGAGGAGTCCGGGGGGGGGGGAAGTTTTTTTTTTTTGTTTTTTTTTTGTTTTTTTTAACATGACAAAATTGTAGTAAATTTCCACTTGAAAATATTTAGTGCCAGTGTGGTACAGCATATTCTCTCACCCCTGAAGGAAAAAGGGGTTAATAAATTCTCGGTTTACCATGGAGCTGCACATCTGCAAGTAATGGATGGATGAAAAACTCTATTCGGAATGGGCTGATGATGCTGTGACCACTGCCAAAATACCCCAAAGCACTTTGCTGTCCAGCATCAGGCCTTCGTGAAGGTAACCAGAAAGCCTCAGAAAGCCAAGTTGCACATTAAGCAAGGAGAGATAATCCCATAGACTTAGAAAAGAGATCCTTCTGCAGAGATCAAACTAGCCCAAGACTAGAAGGTGTTACTGGGACTCCTGACTAATAGAATTTAAAGATCCTGTCTTAGAAAATTTAACAATTTCAAACAATATCTGTGTTTTCTCCAGTAACTCAAAGGTACATGACACAAAGAATCTTGTGGTATTTCAGAAAGGCAGTTCTCCCTCTCAGATTAATTTAAATATTTGGGCACAGGTAGACATAGTTTTAAAACAGGAACAGTTGCTATTTTAACTGCATTTGCAATCTGGAGTGAAGTGGTCTCAGATAAGCAAAGCTCTACAGTGTACTCAACTATAAATGATCAAGCAGTCCTCTAAAAGCCACTTCTCTGGTGATTTGCTGACAAGAAGTCGGAATGAGTAGTTTTTGCAATAAAGGCAACAGATTGTACAACAGAAAAACTGAGAACAGTTTGAGGAACTTGCTTAAATAAATTCAGAAGAAATCTATGCTTTTGAAGGGAATACTAAGCTGCTTGCATACGCCAGTCACCAGTCTTCTTTCTCTCTGCAAAACGCTTTTCTCAGAGCAAGAGGGCCAATGCTCCATAGGCTGGCAAATCTCAGGGCAGAAACAACTGGAGTTTACCATCCAAGGTGGCAGTGACGAGCTGCAGTTCAAAAGAAAAGAACTATGGCTTTAGTCAACGTCTTTGCAGTGAGTTAAGTTTGCATCAGTGTAAACAAAATAAAGTGAATTTAAATAACTTCTATGTTAAAAGACAACTAAAAGAATTCACCTTTAAAATGCTCCATCTTTACCTATAAATTCTTCTAACACAAACTAGCCTGAAAATTCCTTTTCTTTTTTTTCCTTCTCAAGCTCTTCAAATTTGTGTCAAGACCAGCTAGCATGTCAACAGTTTGTCAAAACAAAGCATATGTTTAAACCACATAGAAATTTAAACAGACTGCATTGTGTATGACTCAAGAAGGGAACATAAAATAAACATGAAAGAGCTGGAATAAGTGAAGATGGAAAACATTATGAATTAAGTCAGTCATACCACCACGTGGTGTTTTCAGGCTTTGGTTGATGTTAAAATGTAGTATAATTTCCTTTCTAGAATGTGTACTGAAAGAGGACGCAAACCATTATAATGAAGCAAGAACTAAGAGTCTTAGTTGCATTAGCTTTCTTTTATCAATCTCACAAAATCTTAATTCTGAAATAAAAGTAAGTTCTATTTTCTGCAGTTTCTTCTGTAAACTAAGCACTATGAAAGTTATGACTTCAAGCGGTACATTTTATTCAAGGTGTTTTCACTGTGTGTATCAGGACTTACAGTCACTGATGTCAGTGACAAAAATCCAAACTATACTCAGTATATTTTGGTTGAAAGCAAACAAATATCTCGTGCTCTAATCAGTTCATCAAAATTCATCTCATCATATCATTTACAGTTTTCATCTTTATTTCTCTTGACCTGTTATTTGACATGCTTAGTCATTCTCTTACTTTCTTTGGCTCAGTAAATTATACTGTTTGCTTTGGTGGTTTGTACATCCTCCTTCAATATCTCCAACAACAAATTTTTAATCTCCCACAACAGCTATCCCCAAGGACTGTGACTTCAGTTCTCTTATTTTCATCTTTTTCTCTCTCATTTAAGTAATCTTGATACTATAATCTATTCAGAACTGTCCAGTCTGCTTCTTCTAACTGTATTTTTATTGCCATTCAAGACTATTCCACCTTTCATAAATACTTTTATTGGCTCCCTATCTACCTCTGTAACTTATTATTGGAAAGAGGATATGTTGGTAAAATATGTAAGTAATCTATCCTAAGTTACTGTATTCATTTTGGGGGGGAAAAAAAAGCTTTTAATATTGTTTCAAATTATAAATACAGAGCTGATCTAACCTAACAAATCAGAGATTCTATTCTAACTAAAGATTCATTATTAAGCCAATTTAATTTCTACAAGACCCAAGAAGGTTACCTGCTCCACCTGCTTTCTGTTCTCAGTGGTGACTGAAAACAGTAGAATGAGGTAAGCTATGGCATTGTCAAATTTAGGAGATCTGTGAGAAGACAAGTTTTCACAAGCAGTTCTAGTGCTGCTCTGGCCCCTAGTGACTTTTTTTTTTTTTTCCAGTGCCCAGATTGAACCTCAAAAACTGCAGCATGTGGTCCCTGCCTCATGCCATATCCTCTGACACTAGTAAAACACTGCTTGGCTTCATCTCGCTAAATGCAAATGTATTCCCTAAATGATTATTACATTGGCCTTCCAGAGTCCCATTGTTCATCCATTAAAAATGATCTTTTTACTCAATCTAACCAACCTTTCACACATCTGACAACAACACCAAAACATAGAATCATGGAAATGTTGGCCAAGCTAAAATACGCTCACTGTCTAGCTTTCACATCACTTCTTCTTGGTCACGTGCTGATTGTCTTACAAGTCCTCCACTTTCCCTTTCTACTGCTTTTCCACCCTGCTTTCATCAGCAGCAGGCAAAAGAGGCTGCCCCTAGGCTGTGTCACTCTCCAGAGAAGTATAGAGAGAGAGGATTATTTTTTTAATTCAACTAATGTTTTAAAAGTCTAATGAAAGTATCAACAACAACAACAAACCAAGCAACAATTAGACAGTTACAATGACACTATCATCATAATTCAAATTATCTACTTGTTACAGAGAAGTTTCACCACGGAATTTTTGATGTGGTCACTGAATTCATTAGCATCCTGAGGTGTTCCCTGCAAATTTAGCAGTTACTTCTTTATGTAATGAATTGTATCTCATGGTTTGAAACTAAGTTTATTGTAATATCACTCTACCTTGTAAACCTGCTCTGTTATGTCATTTGACTTTAAATCATTTATGTATCTATCTCCTGGAATAGGACTGAAAGATATTACAGTTATAGGAGAACATGTCAGACAACCAAATCAACACATTTCTCATTTAAGTTCCTGTGAAAGAAGTGCATATATTCCATATGTTGCATACTGCACCAATGGCCTATGACCATCACCACGTAGTACAGAGAAAAAGCAGTGGAAATGTCTGAATGGTTGAAATTAAAAGGTATCAAAATTAAGAAAGAATTTATTCTATTTTTAGAATCTATTGATTTTTTTTTTTTTTTTCAGTTAAAAAAACGTTTCATTTAAACCAGTATTAAATTTCCAAACATAGCATATAGTGGTACAGTGACCAGCAGGATGAGAAGGTCTTTCTGTTGCAACAGAAGACGTGGAGCTACTGCAGAAACATAATTCCAACAGACAAGACACCAAAAACAAAACAAAACAAAACAAAAAAACAACCCACAATATTTCAAACATTGCCAAGAGGACAAGAGAAAGGGAAGCAAGAACCACAGGGAATAGCTGAAGTGTTTTAGAAATGATTTGCAAATATATTTCTCAGTTTGCTAAGCAAAAGTCTCTAGTGAAAGAGGCATAGCACTTTTTTCTATTAAAAATGTAGAAAGCTGTACAATTCATTGGCTCAAATAATTGTAATATTTCAGTCAATTACTTCAAGTGACATCAAAGTTGTATGGGATTTAAGTCACTGGGAAATTAAAATAAGTGACATTTTAGGAAGTCAGACAAAATAAAATGGTTATAATGAAATTATTATAACTGCATAAAATTCTTCATTTCTCTTTTTTCTTCTGCTGAATTAGTAAAATATTTGCTTTGGGCTTCAGAGTTAGGAAGTCTTGGTTTCAACATATATTATTCTTTCTTCTTATATATACACCAATGAAGTCATAAATTTGAAACTATCCTTCTCAATCATTGTAAAGAAAGCAAACAAAATAGTTTAAAAAGTTTCTGAAGTCCAGTCTTGCAGATGAAAATATCCAACAATGCAACTCCTATCGGCCATTACTATTCTAGATTCAGTTACCTGCTATTCTGTTATTCTGCTGTGAATTATGCTATCTAAATAAGATAAGTCTGAAGATAATTCAGACTACAAGCAATGCTTCAAAAAAAATGTTGCAACAAGGTTCTTTAAAGTCAAGGTACAGCAATCAGTAGAAAATTACAAAAATATGCTGAAGGGATTAGCCTCAGAGAAAAAAAATAGGTAGCAATACAGAATTTCAAACTTGAAATGCTTCAAATTTCTATGACAACAATTCAAAACAGATTATCTTCTTCAGCTCACAATCAGCACAACTTTTACCAATATAAGACTTACTTATCCTAGTACAAGATTTACCAGTTATGTCAGATTTTCTGAAACTGAGTTCATTCAAACTCCTCAGCTCCCAGCCATGCTATTCCAAATCTGTTTTAAATTATATTACAAATGTCAAGAGTAGTTAAGTTAATATACCACTCAAAATTTAGAATTTTAAAAAAAGTTGTCAAACTAATACATATTTAAGTTTTGGCATCACTTCTGCAACTAATTGGAACTCTATATCAAGGTTTTGTAAGAGACAAACACTAAATCGTTGGAAATATTGAAAGGCAATATGCAAACAGAGATAAGAATCTTTAAAAAGCCCAGTAGCTGTGCAGCAAAAAGTATAATCTTGCCCAAACTCCCATATTTTAGCAAACCAGATGGTAATGTAGGTTTTAGAGGTTTACTATTTTTAGTTTCATTATTCAAACTATTTGAAAATAAGAGGGCACATACAAAACCACAACTGCAAATTTTAATTTAAGGATGGTATCACTGAGCATCTAAGTTTATATCACTATGGCTATTTTTAAATCAAGAAAGAAATAATGGTAATTTGTAGATTTTGGCAATTGATTATGATGGGTTTTTTTCCTACATTTTCTTCATTTCTACCTATTCATTATTCTGCTTCTAAAATCTTTCCTCATTCAAGCCATCTTCCTTTTCACAAGGTATGCATGGTGTTGATAGAAGGCATTACTCAATGGGTTTGAAGTTCGGTACACAAGAACACCATCTTTTGTGGCATGTATTACCATACACTCACATTATTCACTGATACAATAAATATCAAATTCAAGCAACTGGAACTAAGCCACATTGCAAATTAGTGCTGGAAACAGTATTTTGATCACTGTTTTTACTTTTAAAACACTGTTAATTTAAACATCAGTGGAAATCTCAGCTTACCAAGAATGTTTAAAGATATATGACTATGAAACAATTCAGAACTAAATTTATATTAGATTTTTTTAAATAATTGTAATGATTTTAAATTCAAATTAAGTTATATGCATTTTTATGACATACCTAAAAATCCTTACACCATATTATAAAACACATTTTTAATCAACAGTGGTCATATCAAATAAATATTTTAGGAAGTAACTTTGATCTCTTTTCAGTGAATACAGTCAATGTCTACAACAGCTTTTTGTTTTTATCATCTTTGAATGGGTAAATGTGACCTCTGAATTTACAAGTGGCACACTTACAGCTCCTATATACAATTGTCAGAAGAGAAATGATGTGGCTGAAGTGAAACTGACAGGAATACCAGTGAAAACTAGCATTTATCAGTGAAAACAGAACCACCAATAAAACAGTGGCTCTTGAATTTTGCAATGGTTTGACAGCAGTAATCACGAGCAACAAGAAACAGTATGGAACTGAATTTTATTATATTTTTTACTTTTCTGAAAATGTCGTCTATAGAAATGTAGCCTTCTACCTTTGTCCCTGAAGATCTGTACTACATGAAGGATTTACCAACTCTGGCTTTGTGGTTTAACACAAGAAGAGAAGATATGTACAATTTATGAATGTAAAATTATGAAAAGATTTGTTTTCTTGAAAGATGACTGTTTAATATGTCAGCTATACTCTAAGAATTCAATCAGATCAAAGCCACATGGTGGTTTGGTTTGGGTTTTTTTTTTTCACAGAAAGATAGTACAGAATTTTTTATGGTTAAAACAGATATCCTATTGCAGAAACAAGAACTGAAAAGAAAGTATAAAAACAGGTTAGCAGTCTTTAACCATAATTCCTTGAGGTATAAACTCCACACACACAAAAACATAGAGAGTATAGATAATATCATTCAAGACCTGAAGACTTCTTTGTGTTCATAGTATCCATAAATTATACGCTATCCACTTTCTGAGGTGTGAAATTTACTTGATTTAAATACAACTTGTGAATCAATTTTATATTTATCTTTTTGCTTCTATACTAGCATTCACAAATCTTTTTCATTTAAATCTAGTACTGATGAAGAAATTCTGAAAGAATAAGCTACCCTAAATAACTGCAGATTCCCGTAATGGATCGCATTTGCTTAACTTTGCCTTCTCTTGCATAGGTAAGAATATGTGCAAGAGCATAAAAATCCCCAGGAAGACAATGAAGAAAAACAAGCTACCACCAAAAATCCTCACCTAAAAGAATGAAATTCACTTGATACTTTTCTGCCTCTAGAGGTAAATGAAGAAATAAACATGACAGAAGGTAGTTAAAAAGCTTGTACCACTGCAGGAAGAGCATTCAACAATGCAAATGCTATGAAGATGGGTGTGATACAGAGCAGGATTGTATGGAGAGCCCTGCACACCTTCCAGATTTGAGAGGTAAGACTTTGTTAAGTCCGTTGAGAGAATTTTCTCTAACTTCAAGGGGCCTTGGATCAGGACTTCATATAAACAAGCCAATAAGTGAAACAATACACTGATTTAGAGTTATTCTTTACAACTAGCAGCAATCAAATAAACTAGTTTCTTTCTTGCTACCACATTATTAATGACAACTTACATAGGCCCCCGAATGCTGTTTTTCTTTTAATAGGCCATATTAAATATTTCCATTCCAGAAAACATGCCATTTTGGCAGTAAACCCTAATGTGTGCAGAGCACTAGGACAAAGTGGTAGTAAATGTTCCTTATGTAAGTACACATCAATACATCAAATCCCAGCTGCTAGAATACAAATGAAAGGACACAACTGAATAAATTACAGAAAATTGTAAAAAAGCCAAGCTGAATGAAAGCAAGATTGAGCTGGAAAATTATTTATAACATGTTTTAAGCACTCTCATATACAGTGTTGTTTGACTGAACTGGCAGGTGAATGTGCTGTGTAAAACTTATGTCACAAACTTAAATAAATTGCCTTTATTTTTTCCTTCCTTTAGTGTGACTTCTGTAGTGTTCTCTTTCTTCAGAGTTTATGTTTTTGAATTAAATCCTTGCATTCACTTGGGCTTTGCGACATCATACCTTTTCTATTGAAACATTAGTAGTAGTAATTGATTTTGTAGCAAGATAAAGAAAGCTGAAGTGTGAAAGAACAGACACATTAAAACTCCCAAACAGCTTAGCAATAAAAAGTGAACTTAGAAAAGAACTTATACAGTACTTAATTTTTTTTTCACACAATCTTTATTACATTTGGTCCCATTATAAAATTCTGCCTCAACACTCCATTCTGGTGGTTAACACCTTTGGGTCTGCTTGAAGATCCACATAGCCTGATACTTAAAGCAACTAACTCAAATTCAGTCTGGGACTTATGAAATACAAAGTTCTACTCATTTCTACACAGGTGTGTGGCTTACTCTGCTAGTGGAAATGTGCCCATACTGTGTAAAGAAGCTGGCAATAACAAGGAAATAGATGTGAGATTACAGAGGGTGAACTACGCTTTTCTTTGCCACCCTAGTCAGTATCAAGGTATTGAAACACAGCAATGAAAGAAAGGGCAATTTATTACTGTGTGTTTTCTGAATAAAAAGTAAGCTTCTCTATAGACCATAGCTACAGTTCATGTCTCACATAAACATACATTATCATTTTAGAAATCCAGCTGCAGTGTCCTTTGCTTTCAGATTCAGATTCAATCAAAGATATCCATGTTAAATAATTTTCAATATGAAATATGGATTTTTGAATTTCCATTGGCACGATTGCAAGGCAGCAATGACATAAGTAGGCAAATACACTGTATTTTCATTCTTAAAATAGTTCTCCATCAAAATTATTCAGTCCTTTCAATTAAATTCAGCTTTTCCAATTTTAATTACAACTATATATTGATCTATCACTCAGTTGATCTACAAGAATGTAAAAATATTTTCCTGGTAAATTTTCTTTAATGTGTTTAGATCTAGAAGAAAGCAGGAGTGAGGAAATTTCTAGTGGATAGGATGTGATGAAAGAAAAAGAAAACTAACAAACAAACAGACAAACGTTTTCAATGTTGTAAAAACCATTTGAAATTGATTTTATATAAACATAGTGAGTCTGAGAAAAAAGTAATGGTTTTAGCTGTCTGATGAACATTTGGTCATAAAAAAGTCAAATCTCTCACTGCATGTCTCAAGTTCAATACGACCAAATACAATATTTCAGAGTATTTCCTACTGAACCCACAAAGGAATCTGCATTTAAACAAAAGTGCTATGTCAATATTGCTGTATCTTTCTGAATAAGTATCAATTAACATAAAAACACAAAGCATAGAGTAAAATCCAGCTGTTTTGCTTCAGGATATTATGCTCAGGGAATTAATAATGTCTTGCTTCTCTAGTTCACCCCCACAACAGCAGCACTGAACTAGTTACAATCTTTTGTTGCTAGAATAACACATCCCCTTCTAATACTATTTATTCAAAATTTACAGTATCTAAACAGCCTATGAACTTATACATCTGATATTTTCTTTTTGAGATGCCATACCCAGAGTGAATGCTTCTTTGCTAAAATTTCCTTCTGGTAAAAAAGCAGAGAAATGTCAGCATTCCTGAGTGAAATCCTGTTGCAACTGGAATTAAAAAGACAGTCACCAGCAATCACAAAAGGCTAGAAATAATCTCTAGAAGTTCATGATTTATCTCAGCAAGAAGTATTGTCACCAGCTTTAGGTATTCCTAGATCTGCTTGGTAGACATTAACATACAGTCCCAAAGCATTATCTCTGCTGGAAAATCTTGAACGTGTTGAAATGTGGAATATGAACGTCACAAAAGTATTTCACTTGTAAGAATGATGAGATACTCTGGAAATTATTATGTAATTAGAGATATAGAAATATAATATAGAGAGATATAGAAATGTATAATAAACTATTTTTAATGCAGAAAAGGGTTTTATTATATTCCTACAATAGTAATTTTGTAAAGTCTGCAAAATATACTTAGAACTCGCATGGCTGGACAAATGATCGTTTATTTAATGATAGGTTTGAAACAACTTAAATGTAATCTCAGACATTCTTCGAAAAGACTGCCTTAATCTCCAAGGCTGCTAATGTTTGCATGACATCATTGTCATTACAGTCCTGTCTCTTCACTCAGTAATGAGAAAAACTGAGGGAAACAGGAGAAAGAGTTTTACTAGCATCCCACTGGGGTGTATAATTTCAGTTGCACAAACTGCACTTCAAAACCTGGACATTAGCTCACAGCAAAATATGTTAAGAACAAAACAAAAAAAATTCCTTCATGCAATGCCAGCCAAACAACAGCAATCAGGCACTTTCCTTTGAAGTAGCTGTTAGATACCTCTAATTATCCTTGATACACCAAAGAGACAGATTTTTCTTCCTCAAAATAAGGCATGTATCAGAATCTAACAGGATTACATTTCTGCTTTTATTATTCACATTCAAGTGACTGAACATGTTTACTTACAATATATTGCTGGTTTTTTTCCAAAACCTGCCATTGTCATACTACTTTTGCATTCAAATTAGTCACTTTATCATGAAATAATGAAAAAATGCTCTCTCAAAAGAGAGACAAGTACCAAAAAGAAAATTTTCTGTATAAAGACATTTCTCTGACTTATTCTATTCATAATTTTCAAAGCAAAACACAAGAGTAAATGAAAAATTTTGGTATGATTCAACTTGGGCAGTGTTACGTCTACCTGGATATGTTAATTACAAAAATTTGTCCTATTAGCAAAAATTTTATGTGTTCTAAAAGCATACGCTGCAAGAAAGAGGGCTTTTTTTTTAAGTAGTTGCTAATTACTGATCATATAGGGACAAAATGACATAATGAAGTCATTTATATCAGAAAAAAAATTTACCCAACAGATCTAGACATGGTTGAAAGCAATTGCAAGTGCAGTGACTTCTTCAGAGATATTATTCATACCGTTCAAATTGTCATCATAGTTTAAAATATTTTTTTTTTATTCTATAAAAATGGTTATTCATTAAAATAATCAATGTTCTCTCAGGTTAGCTGTCCAAGAGAAATGACTGCAAAAGCAAAGATGCCACTATATCACATGGCAGTTATCACAGTCACAAGAGGCATTCTAAATATAACTGAATTTTAAATTATTTCTGGGTGAACAATTATAAATAAAGAAAATAAACAGAGATTAGATAGTGTCCCTTTTTTATGACCTTAAAAACATGTTTGCTGGGATGTGGTGAGTCCATCTAAATATAACATTCATGTTAAAAATAGCACCAGTGTAATTTTAAAAGCAGATTAAATTCATGGAAATGTTAATCAACTTGAACTCCACCCTGCCTCTACTAAATATAATGTTAGTTCTTTAGGTAAGTTAAATTATTAAAGTCTCTTTATTGATGTTTTTTAGACACGGTAAGTAATAAGTATGTATTCCAAAATTTAGTAAAGTGAAAGTACACAGTGATGAAAAAATTCAGGATGTCCCTATCTCTGAAATAAGCTGTCTGAAAAAAAGTAAAAGTATATATAAAACTTACTGATGTGACAAAGTTTAATCTGAGATATAGTGTAACTTAATAACATGAACTACAGAATTGAACCTTCCTGACCGAAGTCATGAAAATGTAATTTCATGAAAAATCACTCCAGTGGTATTATATTATCACTTCACTGAAGAAGCAGAAGGCCCAGGGAGATTCCACTGAGACAAAAATACTTTTGGAAGCAACTGTTGGGTGTAATTTTTAAGAAGAACCTTGAAGAAAAGAAGCTGCCAAATGTGTTTTCCATGTATAATGAAGTATAGCTGTTGGCAGTCAAAAAACATAAAATAAAACGAAATCTCAAAGCTTCACTGCCTGAAAAAATGTCTTCCTTCTACTTAATGACACAGTGCAAGAATGTGTACATGAAAGAGTCCAGGTAGCTCATTAATAGCAATGAGACTGTGACTCTGCAAGCTCCACAAACCCATACTCTCAGAGACCTGGGCTACTGTCACTTGAAATCTAACACACTAAATACCACTGATAAGCACTAAATCTCAGAGTTTTCTTGCCATTAAAACAGGCAAACCCACAGGTCAATGAATGAAAGATAAATTTCTACAGTGCAGGAAGCTACAACTCAGCTACCATAGTGTATGGCAGGATCCATGGATTTTTCCATTCATGATCTCCAGTAAGTGTACCTTGAGGAGAAGGATTTTTCATCACACTTTTGCCATTCCACAGATGATTATTTTAACATTTTCCAAAGACATCTGTATTTTCAGATGATCATCACTGACTTCAGTAATTACAAAAAATGTTCGGAAATGCAAAGTTTTAAAGGCAAAATAGGGCATCATATATCAAATGAAATTAAAACCTGTGGACACATAAATGTAAATCACTTAATAAGCACAGCTTGCCAGTGTCCAAATGCCATTTATCCAAAGTCAACAAAAGCTGCCTCTTGTATTTGCTAATAGAATGCAAAGTATTCATTTAGCTGGAAGACTTCAGGTTTTCAGAAGGAAGTGAAGTTACTGATTCATAAATAACTTGAAAATTATGCACACCCAGCTGTGCTGATTCATTTTGCTTACAGGCATTTTGTACATGCAGAAATGTGTAAAAGCACAGATCACAATCCCTCCCCAGCACACCACACAAGGCTTACTGCCAACACAGGCAGAGTTTTTAAAAAGACACCCCTGGCAAGAAAGAGGAAAAATTTACCTGTGCTATGTATTATATATATATATATATAACTGTATATAAGTATTTTTTTCCTTAACATCTTAATATACATAAACACAACACACAAAAAAAAAATCTGCTTTTTGATGAAATTTAGATTCTAAAAATAAACTCTTAGGATGACTAAAATATTGTGCAGATTTGTCTTTAAATCTATGAATTCCAAACTGCAAGTCTTAGTAAGACTCCTGTTCCGGTGCAAAATGAGAGGTGAGAGTGTACATGTTTTTTCTTTGTAACCCTGTGTTGTTTCTAAGAGTCAGTCATCACATCTGGAATAGTCTGCACTTATCCTTCCACAAAAGAAAGCATGAATAGAAGGGCAGCATAAAGTGATTTTGTTTTTCATTTTATATTCTTACTTTGTTAAATCAGGAAGTTTAATGTTTCTGGTGGCTAAAATGAACCTATTAAATGTGCAATTTGCAGATACCTCACCACTGCAATTGACTACAAAACAGTACGATCTACATGTGGAATTACTTATTACTTTCAAAATCTGAATATTATTCACAAACAAATTATTTAACTTTGCTGCCATTTCACAGCTAAGGAATATATTTTGATATCTTCCTACAAATGATAGGCTTTAAAAACATCTGATACCTTTTGGACAGTATATATAACGTAAATACTTCACACTGAAAAATTGCAATGAATGTATCTGAAGTCTTTGAAAAGAGACTATGTTTAATGGGCAATAGGGAAGAAGAGCGTGACAAGAAAGTATACTGTATACTGAGTTTAGAAACTGTCTGGAAATAAAATGATCAGAACAAAAGACTGCTACTTAAGTGATACATTCCTCAGGTATGACTTTAGAGCACTCAGTTCTGGAGACTCCCAGCACTCAGCACAAGAAGAACTGAGTGACTTGCCAGACTATTAGGAACAAATAGTTTTCACTAGCCACGTACAAGACCTATAAACATAAAGCATAATCGAAACCACTTTCCATGGCCAAAGCCCAAGGACTTTGAATACAAGCATTAATAGTATTGCTGATACAAAGGCTCATATATCACATTCGTTATTTTACAAGAGATAATCAAATACTTCTTTTAGGGCATATTTCAGTCCTAAAAGAAAACCTTGCTATATACCACACATGGTAAAGTCTGCTATTTAATACAGGATGCTGAATTCTTACAATATATGATTCCTTTGAGGTAAAAAAGTTATATAAAAATCAATTTTGTGCACTGCAAACATTTTAAAATTATTTGTGATTTTCTACTATTTTCTGTTTTTGCAAATGAAGGTATTACAGACTGATTTTTTTATTTTTTTCTTGAATATAATTGTTACACATGGTTTTGAAAAAAGTCCTACAAGTTAACAAATACTCCAAGTATGCACCATTGTAAACCTTTTCTACAGCAAGCTAGTATCATGATGTATACAGAAAATTAATATCATCTTAATTTTCAGATCACTGCATATTTACCAATTGCTATAAGCTTTTCAAATTTGTAAGTACTGAGAATTATTCTGCAGGAAAAATTGCAACACCACATTGCAATTTGGAACAAAAAATTACTAGAATAATATACACTCAAAAAATACCCAGAATCTTAACAGAAGACTGACCAGAGTTAGTTTCCTGGAATTTCTTAGCTCACAAAAGAAAAACATAAAAGGAATTAGATTAATAGCTTTCTTAAAATGTGTTTTTCCTAAGTGCACGATTTGTACAGCCAAATGAGAAGTTTAAATGTAGCATGTCAAGTAACAAGCTCATTCAGTGTGCTGTACCTCAAATATATATATACAAAAACACAGGCACGAAATGTGGAGTGTACCTCTACTGTTAAATGGCCCATGGTGCAGTAATGCTTGAGCCAACAGAGAATCAAGGCAGTATGTTGATATGGCTTAGTACAGGATTATGCACAGTTCCTTGCAGGAGTTCAGAGGCAGGCAATGTGGTCATGTTGGTACCACCTTCCATTGAGTTAATAAGGCTGACAAGTTACTAGATCACCTCCAGTGCTGGACTAGATCATGAAACTGTCCAAGTCATAAACTGACTTGCTAGTAATCCACTGAACAGTTTAACTCTAGTAAGATTAATGCAAGTTTGGAGTCCTCAAGCACATAATAAATATGTCCTTAATTTTTTCAATTCTCAGAGTTACTGGAAGGACATATTTGCTTTAGGGTAGCATAAATCATGACAAAAGCATGGATCATTCTTTTGTCTTATCATTCATAGTCTGCAACTATACAAATATGTAGTGTTGAAAAATTGGTTTGAGCTGATATCTTTCAACCAATATTTCTCTCCAGGCAGTTCATAGCAGGTACCCACAAAGCTGGGAAAAGGTATCAGTCCCTAGAAAGAAGTTAAGGCTGTCAGCATATGAAAAATGAAACACCCTTCCACAAAAAAAGAAGTACTGAGCAGAGACTGGTAGTACATGAACCCTCAGTTTCATAGAACCTGCGGAGAAACACACTAGTGTTTGGGACAGGGTCTTCCCATTGGAAGAGATTGGATTTCATTCAACGTTAGGATGGCAGTCCACATCATTATATATTTGCAAGTTCCTTTCTTTTAATCAAGTGTCAAAGTAAAATTGCTTTAACCCTCAGAGCCACATAATATTTCCATAGTCTGTGGTTGAGAGTTATCAATATCATTCATGTGAAGTAATTTTCTTGGAAACATGCTGTCTTACACTCCTATGCATTTACAGTACTAGAATAAAACAGCCTGGAAGAGCAGAAACTAAAGGACATGTACTAAAGAATCAAAGACAAAGGATAGGTCCAACAGGAATCCCTAGTCAGGAGCAGAAAGTCTGGCATTTTCCTAAAGGTGGCCCTATTGGAAGAGCTAACAAGAAAGGGAAACAGGGAAAATGTCAATTACAGCAACAACAGCTTCTGGCTTAAAGTCAGCAGCTCTACCTGAGGCCATTGCAGATATCATCTGTTCAACCACTCCTGAGTGGTTTGTACTAGTGTACAGAAGCACCCATTTGGGTCCAACTTGCACAGCAACGACACAGAAGGTGATAATGCCCTTGACAAAGCTTGGACCAACAATACTACATGGAATCTAAAATCAAATCTTCAACCAAAAAAAAAATCTCACATAAACACTTTTTTCTTATTAACTAAATTAGAATTCAAAAGTGAATCTATGAGTTCCTAATAGGACAAAAAAATAGTAGAAAGAAGTTAATAGAGTTTTTAGTGATACTTCTGCCTGTTTCCAGGTTAGGACACTTAGCTGCATGTGTAATATCATAACTGCGTACAGGTACTACTTTGCTTCTTATTTTTGTAATTTATGATAGCCTCTGGATACAGTACTGCTTCAAATGAAACAAATGACTATTTCCACTTATGTCAATCAGAGCAAAATCTATAATTTTGATTCTGTTCTTTGAGCACACAGAGCACAAAAGCAAGATTTTCATCATCTAATCACTGTGAAATTATGCCTCCACATCAAGACTTTTTCATCATCATATGGTATTGTATAATGCCATATTTAAGCAATGAAATCCCAAGCTCGTGCACTGAAAAGCACAGCCAAGTAAAATAGCACTGTTGATCTGTTATAAACATTTGATGGAAATTTCTCAAACCCAGAGTTTTCAATTCTGAGATATTTAATATCTGAAGGACATAAAATTCCTTGTGTAAGTAATTAAGCTTTTTTTCCAGTTATTATCTAAATTTTAACATGTTTTAGAATATGACTCTGGTGTAAATCAATAAGATACTACTTCCTTTTAAATTAGAGTGCTAAATAAAATAATTTTCTTCCCAGCAGTCTGGGATTTAAAGCAATATTTTTCAAAAATTTGAATTGGAAAAATCAGACTTACTTGCAAATTTCTGTTTGACACTGTCATTACTATCAGTTCACCCTTCCAGATGTTCAGTATTCCGGGTTATCCTTTGCTTTTTACGTGTAAACAATAAATGAGAATCTATTGTTCCAGAACACAAACTGTCTTCCACATGCCTTTTAGAGCAAAATATAATTTGCTATTTTGTTGAAGTGCATCTAATTTCTAATGTCATTGTCTGGCAAGTTTAAGATACATATATCTGTGTATCTTTTTGTCCACACCCATATTTGGTTCTCTTTCTCATTTTAGTGCTTTTTCATTATTCTTGTTCATTTTAAGAATTTTCCAACTTCTAAAAATAATTATCAGTACTATCCTTTCTTGCACTTTAAATCTTTGCACTTAGTATAATGTCCCTTTATAATTCCCTTTTTTCTTTCATTCCAGATTCTCTTCTACTTATGTTTCCATTTTGTTACATTTCTTAAGTTTAACTTTATACACTTATTTTTGTTCTCTGCTGTTTTAAGTTGCTAATACTTATTTCAAAGAGTAATTTTTAAGTCAAATCACTGTCAACTATATTCCAATAGACTCCAAGGAACAAAGCTGTGATCCAGATCCATGTATTCTTTGTAATTTGCCCATCTAAGGTTTTTCCTTTTGGTGACACAGATCAGAAACAGGGAGAAAGTATATTCCTAGTGGATGTATTTCTTTCAGGGACAAAACATTTTGCAAATGAAAAACAAGGAAACAATCTTTTTTGTTTTTTATTTTTACCTAGTGGAGGTACAAATATGCAAACATTAAACTGTCAAGGCGTAAGGTATGAGCCAACATTAATGCTTCACCATCCAAAGGTACCTTTTCAATAAACAGAAGCAACCACATTAATAATACATTCCATATATAAGTTTAGAGAAGAATGGTGCAAATAGCTTTCTGGGAATCTAGTAATTCATATGGGAGAACATAAAATGTAATTATTTTGGCAACTAATTATCCAAACATGCATTAATGGTATAAGGTAATACTAATAAGATTTTTACATGTAAAGTAAATCCTTTCCTTTGGTTTTTATTTCATTTGAAGAAGTCAAAACTGAAGGAAATCGTATGACTGCTGAATCACTTTGGAACAGCATACTCTGAAGCTGCCATCATACTTCTGAATTTTAATGCATAAGAAATACTATATTGCCCTTAATAGCTAAAAAAAAAAAAAAAAAAAAAAAAAAGTACTTTTTTTTTTTTTAAGATTCTCAAATTGGCTAATGGTAATGTTGAAAAAGAAGACTTGCATGAATTTTTAAGGAGGATGCCCCTACTTTATCCTCTTTCCCTGGAAACACTAAGTTTCATGGCACTATATGTAATGATATGCAGTACCAACACAGAACATTTATTAGGATGCCATAAAGGGTTATCCCTTCTACCTGAGTGAGGACAGATCTTTCAAGACAAATTCTACTGAAGTTCAAATATGGATTAGCTGGAATTGAAATGCCCAGTAAAACTCTGTCCAAGTACAGGTAAATTTTGTTTAATATACGTATGGATTCAGGAGCCTCAACCAGCTAACTGCACTGCTGCAGCAGACCAGATGAGCAAAACAGTTTAACCTGTATACATTTCAATCAGAATTTTTAACTAAGATTCTGAGAAGTGTCTTTTTCTGCTTTTGGTGTTGTTACTACCTTGACTAAATAATGTTACTTTTCTAATACCAAATTTCATGTCCGTAGTCCCTACTCTTCCATACTCTCTTTCTTCCTCCACAGTATTTTTACATTCTTGTCTTTCTTTTCCCCTACTGCAATGTTTCTCTTCTGTTCTCCTTCTCTTGCCCCAGAGACAAAGCATTATACATTATTTCCTCCATTTCTTATTAACATATCACTTTCATCTGGCTCTTCCTCCTTCCAGTGTAAACATTCCTTAGTTTCTGTGTCCTTAAAAGGCCTGCTGTTGTCCAAATTTGTTTCTCTAGCTACAGATCATTTCTCACTTGCTTAATAACAAAGAACATGCCATTTGCAGTTGGTTTGTTGTTGGTTGTTTTTTTTGTTGTTGTTTTCTTTTGTTCTGTTTTGTTTTCCAGCCAATTTCTCTAAAGTACCTTCTGCCCTTGAATTTCACTGAAATTATTTCTCATGGTCCTTCTATTCCTAGCCGTATCTAAAAGTTGTGGCAGTCAGGTGAAGGCCCTGGTGACTGGAAAAAAGGCAGTGTTGCACCCACTTTTAAGAAGGGTAGAAAGGACAACCCAAGGAACTATTAACCTGCCAGCCTCAGCTTTGTGACAGGGAAGACCATGGAACGGATCCTCCTGGAAACTGTGCTAAAGCACATGGAAAACAGGGCAGTGAAAGAAGAAAACCAGCATGGCTTCACTACAGGCAAGTCCTGCCTGACCAACTTAGTGGCCTTCTATGATAGCATAACTGCCTCACAAGGGACACAGTGGAACTGTGCTCACAAGTGGACAAGGGAAGAGCATAGTAAATTCTCATACACAAATGGAAGAAAATGACTGTGATTTGGGAAAACAAATAAGTATTATTTTTTAGTTATCATAATTATTTAAATTAAAAAGGTTTACTAGTTTTAAAACAATTGAGGTATATATATATTATTCTTCTTTATGTAACATTTCAGTTAGAAACAATTTTGACCACATTACATCAGCTATAATAATATATCCTGCATGTCTCCAATAAATAACCTAAAATGAGTGTTCAACAAAAATTGCTAATGTCAAACATAGATTAAGTTTCTTTGGAACTAGAAGTTTTTTTACCTTGGATATGCCGAATGCCAGTCTGATGCAAAATTCCAAAACTTACAGTTACCACATTGTCCATAGAATTCCTCTACAGCACAAAAACAATTTGCAACAAGGCAGGATAAGCAATGCAAGCAATCTAGAAAGTGCAAAGATAATCTATAACAAGGGTAGGCAATCTCTCAATTTTGTTTAACTACATTCAGTAGTAAGAAACTTTCTGAATGAAGCAGACACACAGAGGATGCACACAAAATGATTTTTCCCAAAGTATACATGTTCCTGCTTTCTTGCAAACTCTCTGGCTATCTGCCAGAGGTTTAAAACATCCTTAGTGCTGGTACCAAACAAATACTTATTTAACTGTTTGTGATTAAGTCAAAATGTGCAATTCTGTCTGCGCTTACTCCTGTGGCTCCCTTTGTTCTCTTTCCCTTGCTATCCTTTCCTTACCTATACTTAATTCACCATTATAGGCATAGTTCCTACTCACTTCTCTCCAGCTGCAGTGCGGATTCAGCATCCATGCAGTTTCCACAGAGAACAGATTCCTTGCAGATCAAATACCATGCAGAAGCCTATATGGTAAATGCATTTTTGACAGTCTCACAGCCCTGTCAAGTCAGGCAAGACAGGCATTGACAGGCATGCAGCTGTTGACATGTAATCATTTATTGAGAACGTGGTAATTCATCAGTTTTCCTTTGCTATAATTTTTAAATAGAAAATCTCTAAAAACAGAATAGCGCAGATGGAGGCAGCAGTTTTCTTACAAATACTCATGTGATTGATGTTTTACTGCCATTTATATAAGGCAAAGAAATAAAGTGTGTCATAGATTGTCATACAGGTTATCAAAAACATCAAGCTACCATTCATCATTCATCCTCAGCATCTACAGCCCATTGACATAGGACAAATGGGTCATTCTGCAGAAACTTCAGCTTCTGAAATACTTCATAGTTTGGTATCTTTTTAAAATTCAATAGTGAACTGGGAAGAGATTTTTAAACAGTCTTTGAAATACTTCGAATGTTGCACCTGGATATCATAGACAATAAGATCAACATTAAAATGTTTTTTAGTATGGTCAGGAGCTATACTGGTAACTAAGCCAATATACACTTTCATTTCAATTTGTATTTGATGGCAATTGCAATGAGTCACAGAATTAAACCAAAAATGACACATCATCAATGCTGAATTTCCAAAGCAAAACAGTGTTCAATTCAAGGCTGTGCAATGTCCAGCAAAGCCACCAACCAATCAGAGACTATTTGAAATGACAGTGGAGCAGTTTGGATAAGGTCGCATGGAAATCAGAAAGTGCTGCCAAGAGCTCTGCAAGATTTAATTATCCTCAACCTGTCTTCCTCAGCATGGTATCAGATCATATGGGGAATCTAGCTGTGTAAAAATATTTTTTCAGCTGTCTGACAGGAACGGATTGCTGCCTAAGTTAGCTTCTCATCTAGAAATGTTCAAACACACATAAAAGCACAAGGACTTTAATTTGCTGTCACTTTCTGCAAATCCATGAAAGATCTATCTGCCTTTGCTCATCAGAAAAAAAGAATAATATTTTGCCCAAAACACTAATTTTTTTTAAAATGCCTTCAATTCTTAAACAGTACGAATAAAGAAATGTCTTCAATGATAACCCTATCTCAATGACTATGACAGCATTATAGCATCACAATTATAATTTCAAGCTGCTGAAGAATTTGTATTTTCAAGACATTAAAAAAAAAAGTCTGAATAACTTGTTTGATTTTTACTCAAAAATATCTGAACATCTTTTTCTGAACAGCTGAGTAGAAAAACATACTTTAATAATTTGTCCAAAAAGCAAAAATTTCAGAGATTAGTAAACAGCTGACATGGTAAAATGAAAAAACTCACAAAAACAACAGAATTATTCAACCCTAATACATGTTGATAATAACATGGTTTTTTTTTCTTCATTTTGTTTCATTTAACTTTTTTTTTTTTTCTATTGTAGGATTGGCATTTTATAAAAAGACATGAGACTGCATTTAACGTTGGCTAAGATATATTACACAGACTACTGGAAAGAAAATAAAAGCTACTTGTCTACTGATTTGTCATAGCAGAATTCCACAGTTTACTAATCTCCAACATGAATATATTATTATAAACCACTGTGAATGGACAAATATACTGACATTGAGGAGTATATGGAAGGTGTTGAAACCATGGGCAATATCATGACTGATATTTTTCATAAATAGAAGTGTACTGTGAACGGAAGCAGTATCATTCTTAAACAACCAGCATCAAAAAGAAACTCTGCTCTACTAAAAAGGTAATCCAAGTGACTCACTCTCATAGTAAGTAAATATAACTCAAATCACAGTCTCCCTACAGCAGTTTGGCACACAAATTTCCTTCAACCTCAAGATCTGGAAAAATTCTGAGGCTTGGCAGGAGAGCAGCACAAGAGTACAACTGTATACAGTATTGTGAAGAAAAATTGTATTAGCTCTTAAAAAAAAAAGGGGGGGACTAAATTAATACAAAGATTTATCTTTCTTTAAAAGACATTGCAAAAAGTGTAAACTAATATTCTAATCTTTCACTACCTCACCACAATCCAGTAACAGTACCTGCTTCTGTAGTTACAAATTTAGAATTGTAATTTTTTTCACTTATATAACATAAAAAGCCAGCTAATAAAGTACACTTCAAAAGGAGACTGTGAACTATATGACTGTCTTCTATGGAAGCATTACATCCTCTTTTTCTACAACATCTCTTTTCTTCTCAGCAGAGCAGCTGTCCCAGTGTCAGTCATGCCTAGTAGACTTTGAAAATACATCTTTAAACAGAGAGGACCACTCCCATTCTGGCCACAGCATTTTCCTGAAATAGTCCCTCCTAGGAAACTCTTGGACCACCCATGATACACCCTACTTAAGAGCTATGTGTCATTGATGGACCCTCCCTAACTGCCAACTTACTATGACCACCCACTGTGGGTTTGCATGAGGCATGCAACTCATTCAACAAAAACAGCTTCATGAGTCAAGCTAAAGGACTAAAAACTCAAACAATGAATAAATAATGTAAATGAATAAGCAATAGCTGAATACGTGCCTTGAGTAGGATACAATCACATCTTCAAGCTGGATTTGTAAGTTCTTTTAAGCCTAAATCACTTGCATGTTTTAAGACTCTACTATTAGTGCATACAGCCAATGTCTAGTAGATACTTAACACATTCTTGTGTGTGAAATCTTGGAAAAGTACAAAAGCCTCTGCTACATTCACATGGGTTATATGTTCTTGCAATCTATTTAGATTTCCAGATTAATTCCAATTTTATTAACTCTGATATTAATAAAATGCCACAATTGTCTTGTGAACATCTGTCATTAATACTGTACAGCTTTCTCCCTACAAACCAAAATTCCATTTGCTATCAAATTCTGTCCTTACCATCTACTGTAAAAATTCCAATCACTTTGATGTTCTCTAAGTTTTAAGTGTTGCAGTCTTAATTTTGACTTTTAAGTCATTCCAATTTTTAAAGCATAAAATCTGTAAATTAGAGACATAGTAGAAATTAAAATGAAAGAATTGCAACGAGGATACGGTTTGAATAGTGTCCACTAATGATCTGTAACAAAATTCTGATTAAGTTTAGATCTTAGGAAGCCCCTCATTCTAGTCTTGAATAGAATTCTGATGGACCCTCTTCTGTGTTTTCATTGTGAATGGTGAGGCCTTATTTTCTGCCCAATCAGCACAAAAGAAGCAAAATTTAATAAATGAAATAACGTCAGAAAATAAGTACATAGATACGGTGAAAGGCACTTTACCCCTCTAATATTCTAGTAACCTAAAGTGATTTTCAGTACTACTTTATACACTCTACATTTGGCACTATTTCTTCGGAATCAGTACACATTAAAACTACACATTAAAACTCTAGAAATAACTCAGTGAAGCAGGAAATGCTTACAGAAGTGGGAGCTTAAAAACTACAACAGTTTTGTGCGTCAGCTAAAAGCACTATGTGACCAGCTGTCCAGCTGTAGTGGTGCCATTCAATCTGATTCCAGACCTGATGTCACGTAGTTTATTTACAAAAGTGCTTAATGGAAAAAAGAAAATCTCTCTTGCCTCGTTGCAATTTTCCATTATGTAATTAAACGATTGGATTAAGAGTTGTTCTCTTTTACTAATACTGGAGAAGCAGAGACCAACCTCTTTTCCAGGCTCTCTCATGGTCTGTTCAGTTTGCTTTTTTTTTTTTTTTTTGAAGCAAGAAGTCCACGCACTATATGAACTCTCTTTGCATGCAAACAAGTGCTAATATAGCTCATTTTGCTGAATTGCATTGGTCCGTCTTCATTAGCTATGTAATCATCAGAACTTTCACGAAAGATTAATGAAGATTTGCCTTTTAAAATAAACTATCCTAAAGCATTTCTGCCACTAACATGCACACCCTAAAGTTCCTTAATGCAACATTCTCATTATTCCATATGACATAAAAATCAATGAGTTTTGTGAATTTAGTATTGTCATTTTTCTTTTTTTCTTCTCTTTTTTTTTTTTAAGGTTTAATTTTCCTCTAGTACTGGATAGTACTCATCTTCTATGCCTGACAGATTTATATATGCTTATATGTGTTGGGACAATATGGCCTGGGACTGAGAACACATTTTGTTTCTGCATTAGTCCTCCCCATCTCTATCTACCAAGAGAATGAAAGTTCATTTTATCACTGGGTAATCCACCTTTTCCTCAGGAAAATATTTTGCAGATCATAGCAAATTCAAAAGCCAAACCATGGTTTTAAATGGCATACTGCAAACTCAAAGATTTTTGGCAGAAAAGGATATTCTGTTTAAAAGCAATAAAGGTGTATAACTCATGCTTCAAGAAAGTGGAATTATATTTGTTTTATACAGACCTCCGTATCACTTACAGGAGTGTTGAAATAATGCACCTAACTTTCCTGAAGGACCTTATTATTTGCAAGGTGCTTTAAAAATTCTGTTTCAATATCTAAAGTAAAAGGAACAAGTGCTGCCCAAGTCATGAGATTGCAATGCTTGCATAACACTGGGTAAGACAGTGGGAAAACCAGCTAACCCTGCCAGACTAGCAACTTCCCAGTGGAGAGTGTATCATATTCTGCAGTGCAAACAAAACATTTTGAATTTGAGTCAATCATAGACAGAATTTGTTCCAAACTCCAAACATAAATTAAATTTGAAATTTGGGAAAAGAATGCACTTAGAAGCGAAAAACCACTCCACTCAGTAAGCAGCATAATACAACCGTTTAGATAAGTTTTTGATGGTAGAACTTCAAATGTTGTATGATACAGCAGAAGCCAGCATTCCAAATGCCAGCTGGAATCTATTCAAAACACTTAGATCATGTATAGTTTACAAGAAAAACAAAACAGTAATCTGTGCCCATAGCTTATATTCAAAATATAAAAGTATTCTGCAAGTGAGAGAAGGAATTCTGGAAATACTTAAAAATTTTATAAGGAAACACAGCTAAGGAGACCCTCATTTAATAGTTTTTTTTACTGTTAAGATGAGTCCTAATGGATATTTTACTAAAACAGCACAATGGAAAAGGGATTTTTCCCAAACAACATTATTTTGCTGTTATTATTACTTGACAGTAATAAATGGAATGCATTTATAAGCATCTATTGTCTTCACTAACATTCCTCTAGGCATTCAGACTGCTTCTTAAGCAAAAATGAAAAATGCATGCTTTTATTTTGTATCAAATACAGCACTCATGTTTCATAGCAAATCAGCCATAAAAATAAAATGGAGGAAATCCACCCAGACAGACTGAGAGGAGAAAATGTTATGCTCTGCAGATATAACAAAATTTTGTCAGACACAGTGTGATATTTGGTTTACAAACACAATCTGTTGGATGTTCTCAAGATTCATCTGCTGGTTCTATATCCGTTACTCTTATGAAATTCTAAATCAATTGTATATACATGTAAAATTAACATTTCTGCCATACTCTCCATAAAATGTAATCTCACTTTACGACTTTTCTTAGAATTATATGGCTGCAATTTCTATTTTCATTATTACATATTTTCCTATATTTGACATTGTTACATTCAAAAAAAATTAGGAAATTAGCTCAAATATGGTAATTCAAATGAGATTATGCTTTTCACTGCTGCAGTCTTCTCATCCCCAGTATTCCATTCACATTCAAATTGAGCAACTAACCTCTGATTATTCACTTTTACGAAAGCTCCTGTATTACATTCATCATCGTCATATTTCAACTCTTAAAACTTTAGGTATAACAAACAGAATTTCATTCTGCATGGGTGTGTTTTACATTTCAGTCAGCTGTTCTATACCAGAGAAGATCAACTGGTGATTTTGGGATGGAAACAGGCAAAGCAGAAACTTTAATAGGCACCTGGAAAGCTTTAGGATAGACTGCACAAAATGCAGTAGGATAACTATTTTGTTTGGCAAGTAGGTAGTCAAGGAGAGTTCATGAAACGGTTAAAGAGAGAATGTAAACGCACAAGGCTTGCATGAATAATCTCCCATAGACAAGAGCTAGCCCTCCAAGTAGAGGGCCAGTCAGATGCCTTTACACTGCACTTTGCTGAAATCAAGATTTGGAGAGCTGATTAATTTTAGTGAAATACAAGATCTGAGTTATCTTTACGCAAATAATCAGTTTGCTAATAAGCAAATAAGCGCAGTATAGAGTTTTACACAGACATTGCAGGATGACTACAGAGACATAGCTTGTAAGGGCTAATGGGCTCAAGCTGTCTACATATGATCAGTATCTGCACTGCAGCAAAAATATCCTTTGCCCATAATAAAAATATCCGTTCTATACATAACTTTTCATTGCCTGAAGTATGCCATAACTTGCAGAGCCAGGCGGATGTAGTAATGTGGAAAACTTTTGGCTTTATGGCTCATTGTGAGGACACCTATAAGGCACCAGGGTAACATCAAATAATTAATGAAAGACTTGTTTTTTCAGCAAATGACTGAAGTTATTTATATGAAGTGCACTGAAACAGCAGAAATATTTTCTTGGTTTTTCTATAGTATCTACCATAAGCATCATGAACTCACCATCCTCTGCGTATAGCTCTAGGATTTTTTCTAAGCAAAAGAACTCTTATATATATGTCTTTTGAATATAAATGTTAGTAGATTCTAAAGATAAATTGTGTAGATTATCTGGTTGTGGTGATGACGGCCTACTTTAAAATGATTAAATCTAGCGTTTTTTCTCCACAAATATTCCATGAAACATTCATTGAGTTATTTTGTGTCAGTTTGATAAACTGCAGACTGAAATCTTATTAAAAGGGAGTTTGAGTCATTCAAAGCATACCATACATACCCATACATTTACAACAAGCTAAAAAAAGATTTGAAAATTTCTGCTTAAAAAAAAAAAAAAAAAAAAAAAAAAAAAAGAAAATATAGCAATAATTAAAAATTTAACTCTGTGAAGAGACAATTTTCAAATCAATCTTTAAGACCACAGGAATCACTGGATTTTAGTTGCTTTTTATTTGGGTATTTTTTTCTCCACACTTTGCCTGGAAAACTATAAAATCTGTTAGTGATAGTTTTCCAATTGTCTGTGGTTGTTACTAGTAGGACAGCTAGCTCCAACAAAAAAATTGTAAAATAGAATGGTTGAAATGGTAATATCTAGAGTTCCTAATTCCCTAAATTTCCCATTATTGTTGCTCCCGATGGCATTTCACCAGTAACATCTATAATAGGATGACAACTAAATCAACCTAAACATTAAAAAAATGGAAAAAAATGGAAAAGCCTGAGGTGTGAAACTAATGATATTACTGTATCAAAGCAATAACATCCATTCTTATGTAGGATATTTAGGTTAGTTTGATGATATCCATATTATTCACAGTTAAAATCCATATTTTCAGATTGAGGGGGAAAAAAAGGAGAAAAAATTAATCATTGTAAAATAAGTAAGACAAAATTTGAAATTAAATGGCCCTGTTTGCTACCAGCATCATCACATAAAATTATTGAACCTTTTATCCAACAGAGGGTAAAGAAAGTTAACAGTGGAAGCCAGTGAAGAGTTAATATTTTTGGAAGAGTAGAGCAGAGCCTTATTAATACAGAGGATAGGAAGGAAGGAAGAAAGAGAAAGCAAAAAATAGACCATGGCATTTCCGTACAAAAAAGCTCAGTAACTACAATAATGATATCAACTATGTGCCTTGGATAAATGTATAGTACAGAAATTATTTGATGAGATCATAGCCACAAGTATAATGCTTCAGTTGCTTTCTTTGTGACATAACTGAAGATCTGACACAACTTTATTCAGATCACCAGTAAAATATTTATTTAATGCGTAACTGTAAAATAAAGGCAGAATTAGTGAGCTCAAATAGAGAGGTTTCTATGTCTTTGGGCTGGAGAAAATATGTGAAATCCTGCATCTTGTTTTGTCCATTTATGGAAATTCTACCTCTTATGTCATTTCAAATAATCAGAAAGATCACAGATTTTTACTGCATATGAATTATGGGAAAAACTATGCAGGGTCAGACTTGATCAGATCAGTATCCTCCCTCTTATAGTGGCCCCAAGCGAATGCACACGAGATAAGAAAAAATGAACTTTTAAGAACAGCAAGACATAAGAATAAACTAAGTATACCATCCTTAACATTCTGCAGAACTGGAAAATTTCTGTAGAACTTCAGAGACAGGCATATTTGGCTTTAAATATAATTTAATGTGTTTTAATTTACCCTTAAGAGATTTCTTACCCACAGATGTGTCCAATCTTCCCTCAAAACAACATAAACTTCCAGCATTTACTGCATCCCATGTCAAGATACGAGGCTTAACTACATGTTAAATAAAATCAACTTCATTTGTTTTTAACCTATGACAGGTTATCATCATTTGATGTAGACTAATTCAGTATTAGAACATGAATAACCATTCATCACTCATCTTCTCTTGCTCTCACACCACTTCCAGTAATAATAGGTAGTGAATCAGACTTCTGTTTACCTTCTTTTGGAAAACAGAAATAAAGAAAGCCACTGGAAATAAATGGGCTAGAATTTCATGGTACTGCCATCATTCTCTGCTGATCCTTCTTCAGCATCTTTATCTGACCTAAGAAGTTGTTCACTTGTTTTCAGATGAAACACACCTACTGAGGTGATATTAAAAGACAACCTGGAAATGTATAACATCTTTCACCTAACCTAAATTCTCTTCAGTGCACAGTATAGGTTGCTACCTGAACAGGTAACTCTGACAAAAAAGACAATGGCAGAAATCAATGTGACTCTGTCCAGATGTTCATAGAAGAGCAGAAGTGATGGATATAAACGCTGGGGCAAGCCCCAGACATGGGCTCGTAGTATGGTATTGTATGACAGTAGGAAAATGATCTATTTGTTTAAAGAAAAGTTCTTTCATAATTAAACAGCTCCCCAGATGGAATACTGCTACAGTACTATAAAAAAAATGATGTCACAGGATGTCTCAGCTAGCAAGATATATCAGACAAAGTAGACACATTACAAAATTAGGAAAAACATAGATAAACCAATCTCCTCGGATTACAATACCATTATTTTAACAAATGACTTACTGTAGTTGTTAGACATCTCAAATACCATTCTTTAGAAACCCAGCAGCTAGGAAAAACAGTGATTCCATCTGTTGAGTATTTCTATGAAGTAAAAGAAAGAGCTACGCGATCCCTTTATCAGGATCTACTCTTTCCTGCCTACATGTGCTGCAAGCCAGAAAGGAAGAAAACAAAACAGAAGCCTCCCATTTACCAAATCACTTCACAAGAAGGAGAGCTTGCTGGGAATAAGGACCTAGTAGTTCTGAGCCTTCTGTTCTTTATACAAAGAACAGCAAGTTTGTAAGAAAATAAGTGCAAAAGGCAACATTAAAGAATTTCTGCTTCCCTCCTTCCCCAGTTGTGCTGTACACAGTTGAGACAGCCAGAAGCTGGGCCAAAATGCTTGGTGTGGCTATATCATACTTCACTGGACAGCTGGAATCATTTTATGTTGCTATTTTAATTTGAGACAGAAGTTGTGTCTGTTTTTCTTTTCATATTAAATACGTTAGCTAAGATTTAGTGTTCCTTTCTACAAAAGCTCATTTGGAATGCAGATTATTCCATTCTTCATTTTCCTTGTATACATCTAATTACATTTTTAATGGCTGTATTCTGCCATGCTATACATTCTCTATTCATTTAAATAATAATTGCCAATAGATTTGGCCATAAGTTTCTTGAAAACTATGTAACAAAGGATAATCTTCTTGCAGTACAAATATTTGGATTTCAATCAAAGTCAAGGAAGACACTTTATACCTGTTCCACAAAGCCCCAAACAGTAGAAATGAAACCTCTCCCATAATGGTTCCTATTATCAGCAGGTGTTAGATTGCATTCTCTGAATGCTCTTTGTTAAGAAGAACATGTGATACAGACTAGCTTTATAAGATGGCAAGAAAAAGAAATACGATATTTGAAAGATAACTTTCTAGAGGGCTATGTAAGATAATTAAATCCTAATTCTTACTTTAATATTTCTATAAGAAACATGGTTTGGTCTTTCCCTTTTTCTTTTTGCCAAGGCTTCCTCATTTCAGTTTCACAGGACAGAGGAGAAGACTGTATTTGAAGCACAAGATTTCCACCTCACAAAAATTTTCTACGTGCTCCTTTGTGGAGCATGACAAGCAGATAAGCTCATTTGCTTATCCCATTCTGTATTATGTTAATGCAAGATAGTTCTCTAGTGTGTGAGAAGTGCAAGAGATGTTCATTTTATTTGGCAGCTCTGCTTCAAGTCCTTCAAAGGGTAGTTTTTTCTGAGGCACTGAACACAGTAATTTTCAGAACTGTTAAGATCAACTGCAAATTCTCATTACCTCTGAAGCCAAGCACAAGACATCTCACTTCTGCTATCTTTTTCAGAAAGGCATAACTAAAACTGCAGAAACCGTTATTCTTATCCTTGCAGCTATTTTCTCTTACCTCTCTCTGCAGGGCTTTCACTCCCTCCCTCTAGGCTCTCTCTTCATCTCTCCAATATCATACGTAGGTCCTTTACCTCCAGTTCTTATTGTTTGACTCCAACATTCCCCCTTTACCTTCATTTTATGATTATCTCCTAGAAGCTCTTTTCTCCAGATTATCCCTATGACTAAAGTCAGTGACTTTCCATCCTACTCCCAGCCAATCCTATCTCCTTCCAGTCCACAACTGACCTCAGCCCTCCCTGTCTAGATTCTTGGTAAACAGAACTCAAGACAGTTGAGTAACCAGTTGTTTGGTACCACCCCCAAGTGTCATTCAGACTACTAATGCCACTCAATAGAGTATCTACATTTGTAAGAACTACAGTAAAGATTTTATAACAAATGTACTGTGAATTGAGAAGCTTACCAGTGCAAGCATATTTATCTCAAATCATGTGGTGTACAGCTGTGGTTTGCTGGCAACGTACTTAGAATGACTTGAGTATCTCATGATTAAACTGAAATGTATTGTCCTTGCTAGCTCACATAAGGCTTTATTTTCCGTTTTTTTTTTTTGTTGTTGTTTTTTGGTTTTTTTTGTTTTTTTTTTTTTAAATTCAACCATCCTTCTTCAGAGTTGTCATATGTGCTTACAAATCATTTCTTAGGTATAAACAAACTTTTCTGCTAAATAACATTACACAAGATGGCACACAGCATTACTACTGTTTATTAGAAACAGCAAAAGTAACATTATTCCTACTGTATGTAATAACATATTGTATGAACATGAAAACAGAAAGTCTGGTTATGAACAATCAGGGAATAGAATAAACTTAGTGGGACTACGTTCTGTGCCACTCTAAAGTGTTCACTACACACTGAATCAACACTGTAGAAAGACTGTGGTATAACTAGAAGCTCTACTCAGTTTTTCTATCAAAGCAGTTTTTATAAAGGCAAAGCCTATGATCTGTAGGTGTAAACATTATAAAAAGGTGGGAATCAAACTAGGCACTGTAAGGAATCAGACCTACACTGAGAAGCCCCAGGGATGTTAAAGCTGAAGAACCTATATGAGATAACATTGGGCTTTTTTTTTCTTTTTCTTTTTTTTTAAATGCAGCTGTCTTCTTTGGTTGGACAACAATCACTTCTCCCCACACATCAACTGTAGTACAGACCTTGGCAGACAGTCCTCATACAAAGTATGCAATACTGCACAATACTGTTTAAAGGGAAAATTGACCACTGAAATTCCTTCCTCAGTACCTTAAAGCAGTATGTAGAAAGGACACGTCTGTAAAATAGTAAGTAAAGAGTTGTAAACTTGATAATAAAACACATGAGGCCCAGTTGACTCAGTGCATGTGTAGATCCAGTTCATCAAAAACATGAAGTAAAATATACTAGCCTAAGCAACTGCTGTTGTGTTTAACATTTGCACTGGGGCATGAGTACAAATTTCACAATCACAAGATAGGTTGCTTATAAACAAAATAGCATAAAATAACTGTGCACAGCACAGTGGATGCTCAAAGATCTCAAAAAGAAAAAAACAAAGAAATAATTAGGCTTGAGAATTTGTGTATTCAAGAATGATTAACAAATCTGCAGTATCCTTCTGGCCAAAATAAAAATAATCTCCTTTTTCTCCTTTATTAATAATTTCCAAGCATGACATTATTGCATTTAGAGAATATGATTTTATAAGTACATTAACTGTAACAGGCATAGCATAGTCCTAGTTGGTTCAGCTCAGGCCAATCTGTAAACTTCCTAAAATTCTAGGACAGTGTCTCTTCTGAGATTAACAGTAGCCTACTTGCAAAAATGTGTTTGCTTTGGAGTTAATTAAAATCCAAAAGAAAATAATTAACCTTCAGATTTTTACCAAGTGACCTTCTCCACAAATATCCTTACATCTTAAATCTCAGAATCCATCTTTCTCAAACTTCTAGAAATCATTTCTACTCTTTCTAGATGTGCATGGTTTTATTAATTCAAATAACACAACTGATCCTCTGTACATTATCTGCTTCAGGGTTGCCACATTTTAAGTCAAGTCTGCCCTGAAAAAACATGTTACGATCATTTTTCATTGCCTCATTTTTTGCCTTCTTACTCGTTGGGATTCGAACTCTCAGCTGCATTCCATTCTGACATGCTTGCAGCTTCCATTTAAGCACTCAAACAAGCTTGTTTTTCCGTCTTCTTATTCTACTTCTCTCATGACCGTGAAGATCAATCAAAGGCCGTACCGCAGACAAAAGATTCTACCAAATAATTTTTCAAAAAATATTTCTAGAAAACTTTAAAAATCTTTTTAAAATCCATGTAATCTAGTCTCAGCAGAATTCAAAACTTTCATGAGAATTTCAGAAAGGAAAAAAAGTACTAGAGCAATTTTTAAGAATTTGTTTGCATTTTTTAGCCTTTGAATTTGATCACTGAGAATGAAAGAGCAGAAAAGCTGTCAACTGGCAATTTATTCCTCTCAGACAGAAAATTAAAGTAAAAAGAAAAGCCAGTAAATTTCATTAACATCCATTTTGACGTATTTGCGGACTATGAGAGGAAGTACTTAGACTGACTTGACCAAATACCAACATCAAAAGAACCACGTGAAAGCATTTTCCTGACTTCAGTTAAATTGTATTAGAGGTGAAGCTGGTCACAAGTTTTATATCCACATGAATTAATTTCTGACAAGACAGTTCTGAGTCCTAAGGCAGAATATCATACTGGAAAAAATCTGCCCTACGTAGGTATAACACAAGACAAGTTAGTAAAGCCAAAACTCAAGCAAACTTAAGTCAGAGAAAAAATTTTCCATATCACTTCAGAAGTAACCTCCATTGGGGAAAAAATTATGATTAAATGAACCATCAATGGTGAACTAAAAATCACAAAAGGATGGCATTTTTATATAGAATGTTCTAAACTGAAATCTCCAGATGTGACCACCAGGAAAAGTATATTTTGTTAGTAGCTAGTAAAAGATGATAACTCATTTTTCCAGACACATCCAAAACCACCCGTAGCCAATTCTGACTAAAGCGGTGGTTATAGCAAATAACTGTGTTACTGCCTAAGAGATCCACAAGCAAATCTCATTACTAGGAACATTAGATGTCTCTCTCCAAACAGGTGGGCAGAAAATTACTGTGAAATTTTCAATGGTTTCCAAGTAAACCTAGCTGTGAAAGAGTCTTTCAGATCTTTGCTATTAATTTAAACTTCTCCAGCTGCCCAATAATGTATTAGTTTCTAACATAATCTTGTCACAATATACCTGTAACTAATATTATTTGAAATATAGCTGTACTCACTGAACACAAAATCAGACTTATACATTAACACAAAAAAATTGTTCTACAGACTAACAGTTTGAATTAATATCTTCCACACGTGTAAAATAAGCATTTGATAAAACAATCTGTGGTCTGTTCTATTCAGATTTCAATTCAACCACTTCTACTTTGCATTTGAACTTCTGTGAGAAAAAAAAAAAAACATTAAAAAAATCGAAGATGATAATGTTTTCTAAATGACAATTTTAAAATGCTATGCCTTCAGTGATTTCTGGTGCATATCAGCTTCAAAGAAACATCACATAATTCAATTTGTAGGGACTTCAGAAAATAATACCATCCAACCTAATAAGAGGAAGGTGAATATGTAGACCCTTATAGTCTAGTCAGCTAGACAAAAGCCACCAAAAACCTGCAGACAGCAATAGTCTCCTCATTTGCTTTTATTCTGCTTTAACAACATTTCATAAAGAGATTATTGATAGCTTCTCTATTTGGCAGACTCCCTCTCTATTTTAACTTCAATTCACACAACTGTATTGTAGTTAATAGTTACAGTTATTATAGCTTAAAATCATTATCTCTCTTAATGCACATTCTTTAAAATAGATTTAAATGCAATTAATATGTATAATAAGCTTAACACTTTTCCCTATATAAATTTTGACCAATTAATGAAATCAGAAAGAGGCACTGAGAGGCTAAAACTAAGAAATCAGCTTGAAAATAAAACGAGGATAAAGCCAATACTTTTATCTGATTCTTCATTACCAGCTTTCATGGCAAACATTTTATAAGCCATTCCAGAGCATAGTATAATGAAAGGACACAGGATGTCATTTAAATAAATAAATAAAAATAAAATAAAAAAATTTCCCCCTTATTTCTGGAAGAACATTCATGGAACTAAGAGTTGTAATAATGATTGGAACAAACTGCATCATGGACAGGTGCTGGGCAAGTAACCACTGAACTGGATTGCTGCCAATACACCTCACTCTTGGCTGGATCTCTCCACCAGAAAGCTCAGCCATAATGTTCAAATTTCACTAATCAGTCATTTCCCTTTTTTCACCCCTTACTCTTTCCCCTACCAGATCCCCTTCAAATGTAATGGGGCTCTGTGTAGGGGTTATTCAGAACACAATCTAGTTCTTAACCATATTCATTCAAACATCAGATGAAAGAAAGCTAAGGTCAATTTTAAATTCCTAACAAGTAGCAGGTATAAAAATCATCCAGTGTTGAAGACTCTGGTTGTCCAATACAAAGTCTTTCTTTCAAGGCACAGTATTATTATTTTCTAATTCATTTGTGACTTGCTTTTTTCCCCACTCTACAGTCTAACTGATATTCTTAGCTTCCTTTCCTGCCTTGTCCTAGCACCTTCAAATGTAACTTTATGCTAGCTTGTATTGGAAAGCCTAGCTTTATTTATTTTTTTCTTGATTCTGTAACTCCCCCCCAAAAAACGTATTTAGAAAGCATTACAGACTGCCTTATAGAGAAGGATTTAGTTAACAGAAACTACTTTTTAGTTGTAATCTTTTAAAAGTGCGATTTCTGCACATTTCTTTCTTTTTGTTACAGTGTTTTTGATAACATCAGCTTCCAAATCTTTCCCCATTTGTACATGGGGGAAATATGTAATTTGTAATATGGTTCAAATCTACAGTTCTCACTTCTCAGGGAGGAATTCTTCAAGAAAAGGGTTTCAGGTCCTTGAACTTCAGATCTAGTTTCTTAGTTGTGATATTAAATTGACTGTGTGATGTTTTGTAAAGTTCAGTATGGAAGGTTTTGTGTCACAAGGCACGCTGTGTTAGACCAGCCTGGCTTAGATCCCCCCATAAGCCAGCATTTACTTTATCTTTTGCCGATTCTGCTCCTCTGATCAACAACTGATTTTAACTTGGTTATTTTAAAGTCTTGAGTCATTATACTGTAACATAGCCTTTATTGTTTCTACTCTGACAAAAAAAAAAAAAAAAAAAAAAAAAATCCATTCCAACAGCAGGACCTTAAGATCAGGATATCACAAGGCTACAGGAAGTCACTTCTATTCTTCAGTTTAAAACATCTTTTATATTTCGCAGAGTACAAACTCTGAAACTAGCCTTAATCTGGATGCAAATTTTCATAAACTCTACCCTTTTACTGACGGTATTGTAGTGCTGAATCCAAAGGGCAGAAATACACAGTGCTCATCACAGGATCGTAATTATACATTTCCTCAGCTCAAATAACATGTACTCAAAGAGTAAGACTTCTAGAAAATTCTAAAGTCACAGAAATGCTAGCACATTCTTTTATATATGGAAGTATGAGAAATGTAAATAAAACAATACTCTTTGATGTAAAATAATTGTACTTATTCCTTAATTATTTTTGAATAGTAGCAACCCTTGTTGAGGAGGTAGTAAAGAACTACTGTGTATTCTAGGGTAACACATATATAGACATATCAATTAATATATCTGGTTATTGTTTAAAGTATTGTCTTTAAAGTAAGAAGAAATATTTTACGCATTGAAATGTGAGAATATTCATGTACATCAGCTTCTACATTATAAATAGACAAAAAAGTAGATGTGTGTGCATATAAATAAAACCTTTGGTTATTTCTTAAGCTTTGTTCACATTTCACATAATTATGACATTAAGTGGATGACATCATACAATATCTTATTATGAGCTTATTCTCAAAGTAGCTTCAGAAAAGGAAACATGATTATTTCTTTTTCAAATCTGAAGCAGTGGGAGATCAAAGAGGAAGAGGTAAACTGCTGAAAGTCTGTAAGAATCTAGGAGCAGAAATAAACCTCTGAGTACTCCAGTACAAAAAGTTTGGAAAAGTATGCTTAACCTTTGACATGAAAGGACCATAGGCTGTGTAAGTATGATTATCCCTCAGGAATGGTAAGATCTGATGTTGTTTTTGTTTTTTTTTAAGGTGATTCTAGACACTAAAACCTTCTTTAAATTATACGTATTTCTTTTTGTAGTGACTTGAGTGAACATTTTACATGTTTTAATTACAAAGAAAAAAAACAAAAAGACTTACCTGTGGCAAAAAGGGACTAAAAGCAACATTAGTGACAGATTCTGTGTGTCCTCCCAGTTTATATGAAAAGGTACTCGAATGCATCTCAAATACGTAAGCCTAAAAAACAATGAAATAATTTTCACCTCAAAGAAGTGAAACACTATGGATACACCAAAATATAGTACAAGAGGACTAAAGATTCAGCCTGAGGTGAAGTTAGGAATGTTTCATAATAGCTAGATATATTTCTGTGTCTTCCACATCTTTAAAGAGATTTCTATAAATGAGGATAATTTTTCAAATGCCTAACTAAAGTTGATTAAAATGAAATATATATATGTATGCTTATATATATTTACAGGGAATAGTGCAATTTTTTAATCTTGAATAAGCCCCAGAGTAACTCAGTTTGACCTTGCAGACAGCAAACTGCTACAAGATATACATCCTAAAAACTTTTGCATTCAATTAACAGTCTTTCCAATTTATGAAAGGATTCACGGACAAAGGCAGCTCTGGAAAAACACTTAATATCTTACTCAGAAAACAAATCTCAACAGACAACTCCAAAGATTCTCTAATCCAAGTGAACACCAATGAAATCTGACAGTCCTCAGTGTCAAACATTCTATTCAAGACCATATTTGCTGAGAGGCTCACTGTAAATCTACTTAATTGCATGTTGTTTATATATTTCACAAAATCTGTATTCAGTCCAGGATACAGAATTAAAACTATTTAATGGCTTCAGTCAGCTATCTAAAAATGGACAGAAAAATAAGTATACATACAAGTATATATAAGTATATGTATTTTTAACTTCTGGATCCTTATCCTTTGTAGCATTCCACATAGGTGTTGCCACACTACCACAGAAAAGTAGTAGGATATTAATGTGTTGAAATCTTCGTGCCCTTCCTAAAAGGATAGAGCAAGGAAGCTTGTTAATTGGCAACTCTGCCTCAAACAGTAAGATTCTCCCCTCTACTTTTTATATATTTCAGGAAACTAGTCAGAAGAAGTACTGAATTGCTAATAATATATAAGAAGCAGCTTTAGTTTTAAAACTTACAGCCACACCACAGCTACAATGACTTACACTGCTTGGAATATGATCAGTTCACATGGGATGAAAGAGGCAAGAGGAATCCAAACAAGATAAAATTGCTATAATGACACAAAGCATTATGCTGTGTCTATAGGCATGAAATTATTTTCTTTGATGGAAAGTAAAAGACCACATGTTAGTAAATAGACTGTACACAGAACTGCTCAGGTTCTTGCCTGTGAAGTTTTCCATACAGAAATAATACAACCGACTCTATTGATTTAAAAATACTAAGGAAAGAGTCTTAGTTATTTGCTTCATACTGCTAGCAGATTACAACATTGCCAAATCATTAGATTTAAAAAGAGAAATACTGTCCTTCTAATTATTATTAAATTCTATAGTTTAAAAAAAAAAAATCTGTTTAACAGAAGTGGTATTCAGATATTCATAAAAAACAGAAAAACTCCAAAATAAATATTCTCCTTCTGTAGGCTGCCATCATGCTAATTCTGCTACATTTGTGATGCCATTCAAATTACTTTTCTGTTCTATAATGACTGGATTTTTCTCTCACTTCCTTCTCTACAGAAAAAAAAGACCAGTAAGTGATGTATAAACAAGACCATGACACGAGCAACAACAACAAAAATGTTGAAAATATGAATTCAGTGATAGAGGAGAACATGTTCTTCAGTAAACGAAATGTAATAAAGACAGAAAGCAAAACAGTCTAGGAAGTGCTCAGTAATTCCCCAAATGCATATGTACATATAATCTGCTACAGACTTCAGCCAAAGTCAATTCCTTTTTTTTTATATTAAGAACAATTTTTTTTTTTTTTGTAATAAAATTACTGATTCAGTAGATACTGGTATTTTCTTTCCATTCCTGTCCAAGGGTCAGCCAAAAGTAAAAATAATTTACCTGTACCAACAGCTTCCAAAAAGGTTTCCTGCAACCATAACCACATACTTACTTGTGTTTCCATTCACTTGAAGTTTGGAGAACATTTGGAGTAGTCAGTTTTGATTAACCGACAGCGTAAGAGTGTATTTAGCACCTTATACAAGCCTATGCTTTCTTTAAATTTGTAGCAAGAGACAGGGAAGGAAGGTGAAGGCCCTTTCTCGAAAAGAATTTATATCCAAATGCAAAACTACTTTATTTTACTGCACTGGTAGAGAGGGTGTGCTAAATAAAGTGACTCTGCCTTCAAAGTAACCTTATCCCCTTCTGTTCCAACTGCCCCCTTGTCTAATCCATGATCATGTGTATTTGAATCAAACTATTTACATGCTTACACTCCGTCAGGAAAAGGGAAGAGTGGGAAGCAAATCAATAATAGTAACATTGAACACACAACAGAATAACTCTTTTTATCAGTTCTTGCATGGAGACTGAAAAGCAACAACACTTGAAATACCCAACTTTTCTAGACACTGTGGTTTTAAATTGGAGTGCCTTCTTAACGTATTAATCATTTAAATAAATGAATAAATATGGAAATAAGGAAATAAAAAATAAAAGACTCTAGCATCTAACACATTTAATTTGACCTTACACAAATAGAGATTTCTTCTTCAGAAATTTTGAATGGAATGGCCAAATTTTTCCTAGGACTACTCAGTGTAATATTTCAAATGAGCTCCAGCAGATGGAAGCATTAGAGTATCTGGTGGGAAGATAAATAAATAAATAACTTACACTTTCATGAAACACATCTGGATTTGTTAGTAAGACATTAGCCTCCCTTTGCCTCCATTAGTGTCATTACATCTGGTACACAGTCCCTTGCTACATGATATAATTGTTTGGCTTGCATTTCATCAATCTGTTTACACTGGGCCCACATCTCCTGCTGAACTGTATATTTTTCCTTAATTTCAAGCTTAAGAAGCACCTGAAATACTTGTTCTAAAATGTAAAATAACAATCAGCCTGGAGCAGACATCCAGCATGGAAAGTTTCAGCACAAAACATTCCTAGTTACAAACAACTAAAAACAGAATTATAGTGGAAAGTGTTGGACTACTGTAATTACACGCATCAGTGCCAACTCCACACATAATAAAACAGATTTTGCAAGTTTTCTCAGCACTGATTAACACTCTTCAGTTCTGAGACATGTTACACAATAGCAGCACGGAAAATCTATTCAAGCTCATCCCCAAAATATTGAATACAATACGCCCTTTGAGAAACCCTGCTCTTCCAATGCAACTTGTTGTGGAAGCTGCTTCGGTAGTTGCAAGAAATTACCTATTACAGTAGGATCCCACTTTCCATTTGAGTTCCTTCCATGTAACCACAGAAGGAGTAATGGTGAAAATTAATAAGGTTCTTCATTATTAAAGCTTAATATCATCAAGATCAGGTCTTTCAAAACACAGGGTATACTTTTCAAATATATATATATATATATATATATATATATATATATATTTGAAAATTATATGTATACTGACAGTTACAGCTAACACAGTTTAAATTTTCCTCATTAAAGAAGATTATATAAGAAGATCCAAACCATAAGTGAGTTTTACTTCTTAGAAATTTCCAGTTTATATTTTAGTTTCTATTTAATTAGTCCATTGCAAAGCTTTATACATATGCTTGTTTTTAATTCTATACCTGGTATTTATGTAGCACCAAATATTATTGTTTTACTTTTATAACACACCTGGGTATGGAAGAGTGAAGAATTATTATTGAAGATTTTGCTTTAGAAAAATTTACCTCCCTTCTAGTTACAACTAGAAGCAGAACAGTTGGAGCATATCCACCCTGTAAATGGCTCTTCGGCTGTTGCTAAAACTGTCTTCTGTATCAACTTTAATTGCATTCCTTGTTTGTATACTGCTATTGATTGACAAAATTACTACAGAAAGATATAGAGGATCCTCCTTCAGCTGCTCAAGCATAAGAGAATTTCATTAGCTTTACAGTGAATTGCTACATATTAATAAATTTGCAAGCTCAGTGTAATCAGCTACAAGGACAAGAGGACTCACATACCAGTGCCACAAAATTCTTCAGAGATGTACTCAGCTATACTCATAGAAAGCCCAAGACCTGTGATTGTAAACCTATATCCATGCTCTCTTAGCATCCCACTGGTTTTGTTGGACACAGATAACTATTAAACATGAATGAAGTTTGGGTATTTATATCTACTTTTACTTCCTATTTCACCTATATTTAAATATAAGGTATTTCCTTTATAACTAATATTCTCCAGCAAAAAAGCTAACATCTAGTATTTCCATTCTGCTGGCAGAATTACCCACAGTAGTATCCCCTTGCTGACTTGGGGAGGCACAACATAAGAGATAGAGTCCTACTGAGTGAGATGAGACAACAGGCTTAAAGGTTTACACAGTAACACACTGTAGCCTCAAGTCAGTTTTGACTGGCTACTAGAAAATATATGTTTTGTAGTAGTTAAGTAAACACACTTAGAATCATACATCACTTGAGTTGGAAGGGATCCTCAAAGGTCATCATGTCCAACCCCCCTGCAATGAACAGGGACATCTACAACTAGATCAGGTTGCTTGGAGCCCCCTGCAGCCTGACCTTGAAGGCCTCCAAGGATAGGGCATCTACTGTCCCTCTGGAAAACCTGTCCCAGTGCCTCACTACCCTTACTGTAAAACATTCTTCCTTATATCCAGTCTAAATCTCCCTTCTTTTAGTTTGAAGCCATTTCCCCTTGCCCTGTCATAGTAGGCCCTGCTAAAGAATCTGTAACCCTTCCTTCTTATAGCCCTGCTTCACATACTGAAGACTGCTCTCATGTCTCCCTGGAGCCTTCTCTTCTCCAAGCTCCCCAGCCTAGAGAAGAGAACAATCCCAGCTCTTTCAGCCTGTCCTTGTAGGATTGGTGTTCTATCCTTTAGTTTTTTGTTTTTTTTTTCTTTTTGTGGCCACTTATAAATATATTTGCCAATCCTCTCAACTGCTAACCTGGATTTATGTTGGTCAGTTCTGAGATGTAGAGTCACCATAGATAAAGCAGCAGTCCGAGCTGACCAAGAGGCAAACAAGAGCAGCTAATATGCTCATGCTTATAAAATTCCATGGTTCATAACATAATCTACCACAGCTAAGACTTTCAATCACCTTCAAAGATATACCCAGAGACAACGGAGTAGCAGCCCACTGCAAAGTCATTCCTGTGTTACTAAGAAAGCAATATTTAACTCTTCTCTCCTAAGACAGTAGTAATAAAAGCCAATCACACTCCCAAAGAGTCCAAGAAATTGAGGTGCAAGAGTAATACAAAGATGTACTCTTCATTGGAAAGGGATAGATTTTGTCTAACAATAGGTGGCTGCAGTCCCTGTCATTCATCCTCTGCCATTTATATTTCTCTGCCAAGCAACGTCAGTTCTGCTTTTTCCACAGTAATCATTGCTAATACTATTTTCTCCAGATGTTTTCCTTTAAAGCTTGAGTTAAACAATATGGACATATAAAACACAATTTGAACAAAAAATAATTGAGATGCTTATGACACCGAAACTCAAAATATATCAGATAGTCCCTACCACTGCTTCATATAATACATTCTGTTCTGCAAGCCCTCTGGTACAAAGCATAGACTGAGACAATAAATACTAGCCCTGCTACCAGACATTTTGAAAAGCAAATTTCCAGAAGGTGTCCTACTTGTTTCCAAATGCAATATTAAAATCAACGAGCATATTCTGTCGATCAAAGACAACTAACAAAAACATCACTGATAGCATAAATTTATAACTCCCAAGAGATAATGAACTACACATAAGTACAACTTCTGAACTACTAGCACGTCCTATCTCCTCCATATACATCTAAAGCAGAATATCTTTATCAAAACCCTGAGCCTTCCTTCACCTGTAATCTTTTATCTTCCATTCATTACTACCTAAAAAGTTTTAGTGAAATCATGGTCCCAAGCAAGAGGCAAACCACCACACAATTTTATCATTTATATTTTGAGGATCTGGGGATGTTTTTCTCTTTTCTATTGAGATAATGTAATGTAATTTTGGACCTAATCAGATGCAGTTTGTAAGCATATTACACCAGACACAATATGAAAGCTTTTCATGTAAATAAGATCAGAATAACTGACTGCAGTGGTAACAAACTGAGGTAGACTTAATTTTTCACTCAAAGAAAAAAAATGTCGTTGCTCAATTCAGTTTTACACATCAAAACTGAACCACAGAAAGACTAATATGATTAATAATACATTAATCAGCAGCACAAGAAGAGAAGATATATATAGAAGAAAATAGTGCTGACAACACAACCTCCAAATGAGTTTTGGTGATTTACTTTGGTCTATCTTATCTGGGTCTGTGGATTGAACACCATTAACACATAGACAGCATTCAGATTTCTGAAGAACAGAGAAAGCATTGAGATATACCTGAAGTAGCTAATACACTAATTTAGTAAAGAAAAAAAAAAAGTTTCAAGCTAGGCAACACTTTCCTTCAGTATAATAAAGCAGAGGCTGTGCAAAATCAAAATATAAAATATAGTAGCTATAGAAGTCTGACTTAAAAGAACATTTCAGCTTTGTTAGCATTGTAACTAGCAAATTTGTATCCTAGTAATCCAAAAGGAGGACTTCCCTTCCTGCACTGGAATATATGAGGTCCAGTAGTAAGCATGCACAAAGTGACTTGCTAAAGTTCAAACAAGAAGTTCCGAAGACCAAAATACCTTTCTTCTCAAAGAACTTCAGACATCAGCAAGGAACAGGACTTGGAACTTTGCTAAAGCAAAAATGTGCTTTCCTACACTGAATAAAACATTGTCAAAATATCAGTATACTGTGAGATGTTCAAAGGAACACTGGGGAAAATAAGGAAAAAAACTTAAAATATTTAAGCTACTTTAAATAGTAGAGCTCCCTCTATTGCCATTTCTCAAAGCCAAAATATATGTGAGCAAGTCTATGATGACTTTAACAGATAGCAGCACTGTTTTTTTAATACATTTCTGAGGGACAAAAACCAAAGGAATATTTTTAAAGTAACATATGATATAATTATGGATAAAAATAAAACTAAGAATTCTGTTACATAACTCCCTTTTTCATTCTCATAAAATAATTTATTAATATAATCCAATATGAAAAGTCATAAAAGATCATCTGATTTCAAATGGTGAATTTTATGACTAAGTAAACATCAGGGAATAAAACGTTAAATATATCGCTCAGTACCTCTGAAATTACGTATGGAATATCAACCTTTGTAACTATTTAGAACTGTCAACTACAAACAAATTGTACAGTGTGCATTGTGCCAGATGCAGAATCTTGCTCCTGAAAATAACTGAGTCATAAAGTATAACCATGTCCGTTATTCACAGGCATACAGATCACTTTGGATATGACCCCTAACTAGTATGTAATCAGCATCATTTGTAAAGTGAGAATTAACTATAAAACCAATATTGCACAAATGTTAGCATTCAGGAATTCTGCAAGTGATTAGGATTGATGCATAAGTATCAAATCAACATACCATGTATCTTGTCCCTCCTTTCACTGTCAGTGTCCTTCCAGAGATGAAAAACTCTACCACGTCTGAATTTGGTGCCTTCACATTTTTTGGAGGTCTACACTTAATCTCAGATTTAGAACATGCTTCAAAGGTATCACTATGAGTAAAATTCTGCACTTCAGTAAAAAGCTTAAATAAAATGGAAGACAACTTCATACAATACCCTTGCATTTTTGTTATTGATGTAGCAACCTCTTATGCTGAAAAAATACTCTGGGTTTTCAGTATGGGTCACTCAAACCCAGCCTGTGAGACTTGATATGGAAACAGACTTTTAAATTAGCAAATTGGATATCATCAATGGGGCCAAAATGTGCCACTAAAGTCTAAATTTTGAAAAGAAACATCATAATCTGAAAACAATTTAAGACCCAAAACTTTACTACTGCATTCCCTTTTACATTTCTGGGAACTTGGAATTTATTCAGCAAGCCTCAAGGTATTAAAAAAAAAAAACAACAACCACAAAACAACAAAAAAGAAAAAAGAACCTAATTAGACATGAAGTAAAAAAGTAACTAGGACTACACTGAGCACAGGAACATTTCTATTTCTAAAAGAAGCATTTCAGACTTCTCAAATACTTCTATCCTTTTAGAATAAGATTTCATTGATCGGATAATATTTAGGTAAACATTTTTCTACAGAAACCAGGAAAATGGAAATCTAAATCAAGCAGCAATATTTGTCTAACATCCTTGGCACTGTTCTTTGATAGTAAGAAACCTCAAATGTCCGCTTGTTGAACAGACAGAAATTATATTGAAAAGAGAGTCAACCCACTTCATTTGCAGCCTTAGGCTTCTTAAGATGAAGACTGGAACCAATATTAGAAATGCTAACTTTCTAGATTTTTTAATCACTATGAATTATGAAAAGGCTTATCACAGCTCAAAACCAGGATACTGTGGGTGCCTGCTTTGATCATACCGTCAAGTCCTACACAGTTCTTGGCAAAGATTCTTTTCAATTGGGAGTAGCCAGGTACGGGAACGCTTGTAACACATGTTTACAATATATATACACACAAAAGCAGTTCAAATCAAAGTAAGAGGTTACTTTAGCCAAACAGAAGCTATACCAATTAGTTTTTGCATCAAACAGGCAGTGTATTTCATAATAGAGTAAAAAGCAGACAGAAGTTGCAACTCTATTTATAACAACATTTTTCAGTTTTCTTACTCTTTGCCCTGCAGGAATATGGTTTTGATTTTGCTGTTAGAAAATGCAGCCAGCATGTATTTCTCTCTGGCAAACATTGTAGAATACAAAAGTCATTTTGTGATTAATATTTCTCAATTATATCCCAGTTCTTCCCTTACTAACTTAAAAATCAATTGTATTTGTTAACCATAGGGTGGAAGCATTGCATGTCATAAATTAAACTCAAAGATGATCGAGGTGTAGTTACTCATCAGTAGAAAGATACATTTCATTATTTAGGAATAACCAAATAAACTTTTACCAGCACTAATATGTTTTTACAGCTTTTATAATGCCATTAACTCATCAACACTTAATGGACATTAACTCATTGAATATTATCTGCAAAAATATCTGAATTCTTAGTACTCTTAAACTTGTTCCCATTGCACACCAGTCAATTTGTTAGAATGTTACTTGTTTAATAATATGAATGAACTAATGAACTATTCCTTGTCATGTTCAATTTTTTTTTTTTTTTTTTTTCCAAAGGAAAGACAAAAATATAATCAGTCAAAATGTTTCAAAGAGGTCTACAAATGTCCCTGAGCTGTATTTTGTCCTAACAGTAGAGCTGTAGCAAGTTTCTCAGAATCTGAAACTTGACTCAGATTTCCAGTGGGGACAGCAAGAACAGTGAAAGATATCTATGGACATTGATGTAAATTATGCAGAATTCCAACCCATGAGACACACTAAATTGTATTGACTGGCACTGTGCCCACTGGGGACTACGTGCCAACTGGAGCAGGATGCAATCTAGCTATTCAGCTTCCTATAATGAGTTACCAATTGCCAAGAATTTGGAGTAAGGGTAAAATCATAAGCTGTAAATTTATTTTCTATCAGCAGCCTTTCTTAACAAAAGCTTTATGGCAGAAGAGAAAAGGTTTTACAACTACACTTCTTTTTATACTATTCACTCTCAACCAATTATATAGTATGTGTCATGCGTTGGGATCAATATTAGATATGTTTCATTTTACAAATAAAATAAAAGCTTCTGTTCTGTATTGAAAACTACATTCTCAAATGTAAATTACCAGAAACTTGAAAAATGTATCTTATCATGGAAACCATGAGAATATAGTAGCCATTGCCAAATCTTCACAAATCTGCCAATAAAACCTTCACACATGATTAGAGTCCATATTTCAAACTGGCTACAAAAGTAAATTCCATTTGCTCTGAATCTGAAGTTAACTTCTTGAAATTGAAGTCAACTTCTTAATGAGTCACCTAGAAAGACCTAACAGTTAGACAGCTTTCCTAAACAAGTATTTTGGAAGAATGCATTTATAAGCTCAATTTCAAAGAGCAACACTACTAGCTAGCAAGTATCTATCTCTTATTAAACACCAGGGAAAACATTGTGCCAACAATACAGGACTAAGTTAAAATGTTGTGCAAACTCAGAAAAGGTAGCAGTACACTTTTACTCAAGACTCTGCTAGGAGTAGCTAATTTAAATATAGCAGACAGTGAGAAAAGACCTAGTCTGCAAGGGATGCACAAAAAATTCTAAACACAGGTGAGGGTCTTTTCATTTTGTATTCAATGTTCCTAAGAAACCAGCAACAAAAGCTTCACCACCCTGTGTTTGATTGCCTAAATAAATTGATGTGTAGTTGCTACACAGTTCAAATGGTAAAATACACAAACACTATACACACCGCATAAAGCTGTGTTACAGAAGATAACATTCTCCTCAACTATGATGGCATATGACAACTGAGAGTCAAGTACTATGAAAATTTTGAGAGATTAGCCCTTAACAATCACTATGAGTGACAAAATTTGTTCATTTCCCACACAAAATTAAAAAAAAAAAAGCATCAGGAATCAAATGCTAGTGCTACATAGTAATTAAGCATATAAAAATGCAATTGACCTCAGTTTTGCACATTAAGCTGAATCTTAGGAATGCACATGAAAGAACTACATTGTGTACAATACAAGTACCTCCTGTAGTTTTGGAGGAAAAATAAACAAAAACATTACTTACATACTTGTCATCTGAACCACTGGCTATAAACTTCCCACAAGGAGATACTGCAATTCCACAAGGGTAGGAGTGGTTACCATGCCCTTCAAATCGACGTTCACACCTTCAGAGAAGTTTCACAAAGTCTCATTAATAAAAAATAAAGACTAGCTCTTTTACCACCATTTTCATGAAATTCTGCTCAAGTCTCATCATTTTTCTTAGTGTACAAATTTAACTAAGGCAACTACACTAGGTTACAAATATCTGTCATAGGATTTGTGAAATTGGAAAGGCATTAAAGAGTATCACTGAATAAAAATAAAACGAGTGCACAATACTACAGGACAATGCTCAAGCCCAAGCTTTAGCCTTGTTTAGTTTACAAAGGTAGAAACATCATTAGCATTTAGAAATGATACCTGCCATTAAACTACTATAGTTAGCTACCACAGAACTATATGATAGAATGGCTTATATTGAAATCAGCTTTAGACATCATCCAGTTCCAACCTCCCTGCTGTGAGATGGGCTGCCACCCACCAGACCACGCTGCCCACGGCCCCATCCAAGCTGTCCATGAATGCCTTCAGGCGTGAGGCATCCACAGCTTCTCTGGGTAACCTATTCTGTGCCTCACCATCCTATCTCCTGGAGGAAAGCCAAACCAACACTGCTGGAAGCATGGAATGTTTATGTAAAAGCCAGTCTACACTGAAATTCCCTTCTAGCAACTTCCATTGAATCAAGACGCAGAATGTTGAATCATAATGTAAATAATTACTGCTTCCTCTTTTTTATACTCAAGTCTGGATATTTAATTTAATTTGTGTTGCTGTATTTACATTCTTACTCCGTGCATTAGTTTACTGCATCTTGTAAAATCAATACAAAAATGACCTTCCAAAATTATAAATATTTGAATATAAATATATCTACAGTACAACTGTAATTAATCTCTTATCTATATTAGTACAGTATAAAGGAAGGATTGCATTTAAATTTAACAGAAGGAATTAATTCCCTATTTTAAATGTTAACACTGCAAGATAGCATTACTATCATTGTGGAGTAAGTTTTTGATGGCTGGGTACCAGGGCAATATAAGAAAAATTTTTAAGTGAGATGAAGATCACTATCCATCTTAGAAAGTCCACTGTATAGAACTGTGATAGTTTTGTAGTCACAGCAAAACTAAGGAGAAAAAAAAAAAAAAAAAAAAAAAAAAAGGGACAATTTATAGTTATTTCCATGTTAAAAGCCATTTTAACACACGTAAAAATTAGAGCTCCAATCACATTCAGAATGATTATTTACAAATGTGTGCCTCATTTAAAAGTTTAATTAAATAAATGACTTTTCACACTGTCTGATAGTGATAGGATAAGGGGGAATGATTTTAAACTAAAAGAGGAGAGATTTAGAATTTATATTAAGACATTTTTTACTCAGAGGGTTGTGAGGCACTGGCACAGACTGCCCAGAGAAGCTGTGAGTGCCCCATCCCTGGGGAGATGGGACCCTGAGCAGCTTGATCTGATGGGTGGCAGCCTGGTCCGTGACAGCAGTTGGGATGGGTGGGGTTTAAGGTCTGTTCCAACCCAAGTCATTCTATAATTCTATACCCACAAGAAGTTACAATTTCAAGGCTGACATAATAATTTGTATTCCTCTTCTGCCTTCATTGTGAGTGCTATCACACAATCTTTTGCCTTACAAAACAAATGTTTTGCCATCACTCCGTTGTCACATGCTCCTTATGCATGCTAAGTCAAGGAATAAAAATGAAAGAGTAAAACCTGCCAACACCTGCGGTACACAATTTTCCCTGGCCAGTAACATCATTAACATTGCGTTAATTGAATCAACTGAACTTGCTTGCAGAAACGTTTATGTTTTTAAACCATTTTGTTCTTTTTCAGATGTATATATGTCTGAATGCCAAGTTGATCTTGATTACCCGTCTGAAACAGGCAAATAAACAAAAACATTGCTGTGTAACTGATTCAACATATGCTGAACAAAGCACAAAAGGACACTTTTGAGTGCATGAAAATGCATCATTTTACAGAGCTTAACTCTCAAAGATTATACTGAGATTCACCAAATATATAGAAAAAGCTACTGATTTCAGTGCACTTTTTTTAGTATAGAGTAATCAGATCTCTCACCTCAGGTTAGTTCTAATATAATACTGTAAATAGCACAATTAAAAAAAAAATTATGCAGTTCAAAAAGAAGTAAATTATAAAGACATTCAATTACTGTGAGTACTACATAAAAACATTCTTTCCACTTCAGTTTCCATATAACTCTTGAGTTCATGTTCAGAGACTTTCAAAAACAAATGGATGCCATTGTATAACCTGCCTCTATTCAAGCTTTCCATTGTCAGAAAAGAGAAACATCAGCTACCTCAGACTTCTCTCCAAAGCAGCACTCTATCACCACATAAGACTCCAAAGGCTAGGTAACATAGAACAAGTAGCAGAATACATATTTAAATTAAATTTTCAGAGAGAAAAAATGAACAATATTCATAATTTCTCGGTCACACATGAATATGCCTCCAGGATCACCTTACTTCTTTAGGTATACAGCTAGCCATAAGGATTAAACGGAGTTTAAGGCCTCATTCCATAAATGCTAATTTCCGTGATGAACTGTTTCTTCTTCATAGAAACATCTACAAATAAATTACTGATGATCTTGCAAAAGAATTTGACTCTGCAGCTACATCCCATAACTCACTTCTCTACCTATGAATGGATTGATAAGAAATAACACAATTCCAAGGCTTCCGCTGATCTTTTTTTCTGCTACACTACATCAGTGTAAAACAAAGGCTGAGTCATAGGACAGTACAACTCTTCACCCTTGCTAGTACAGCCATAGTAATAACTAACAACCTGGATTCCATTTTCTTAGTTGTTCCCTGTTACAGACACGTTGTATTTTCCATTACGAGTATAGTTACTTTTCCAATCCTTCAAAATTCTGCTCTAAGATGACATTTCAAAAAAGTGATTCCAGTTAAACTTTCCACACAATCTGGCAGAAATTTTGCTATGCTATCTATTATCTCCAGATATCTCCAGGTACTACAATGATGAAAAGAAGTGAAAAAAGAAGCTTTTAAAAAATAGCTGGTATTACACACGCAATTTTAGCTTATTCTAGGAGCTCACTTATTTCAGCCATTATTTTTCTCCTGTTGTGTTAAGTAGCAGCAGGTGGTGATCAAACTTATTTTGGACACTGCAAGCCTTCCTCAGCCAACTGGCATGCTGTCCCAACCTCCTGAGAATAAATCTCTGGTCAGAACTTTTCAGGGGTTACCATGGCAAACATCTGGTAATTGCATGGGACAGCAAATAGCCAAAATTTCCCTATGTTTTCCAATGTACAGCTTTTAGACCACTTTCCAAAGAAATGTATCTTATGTCACAAACATCTTGTACAATACTGGGGGGGGAAAAAAAATGTAACTTTTTTTTCTTTCTTTAAAAGATACCAAAATAGTATATATTGATATATCAGGGAATGTGTAAATGAGTCTCTTTCATTCTTCTTGTTACATTCAGAATAAACTTGTTAGCAGCTCAAAGCTTTCTTCTTTTTAAACTACCTCATCTTTTACTCTGTTACTTTGTCCCTGTGCTGCACTATTTGCTCAGAGAACCTACAACACCAGCAGATCCATTGAGATGCTATGAATATCCAAGTATAACCTGACAGGAGTAGTAGCTAACTCAGATGTACTGTACACATGGGTTTCATTTAAAACACACGCTGAACTCTTCATATAGGAGCTCAGCATGCTTTCAGCAACAGTGTGAAGCTGAGACCACACATTTCCCATCCTGTATGCCTTGATGCAACCCCAATCCCAAACTTGGAGGAACTCCAGCCACTGCTTATCCCTTTCTCCTTTGTTATCCTCAGATAACACTCAAACATTTAGAGGGAATTAAAAAAAAAAAAAAAGAGAGAGAAAGAGAGAGAGGGGAATCATGGGATTCTCATGTTCAGAAGAGACCAAGAAGAAAAAGAAATAATTTGTTTCTTAATGTGTTTTTGTGTATCTTGCTCAGAATATCATGCAGCTAGCGGAGACAGAAACTGAAAATTTTCTGAAAATTGAAAGCAATTCATCTAAATTGCATGTCTGACCCTAATGCTCTCAAAGTGTAATTGTTAGAAAATGTATGAGATGAGTTCCATGTGCCTGCAAGAATTCTCCTGAAGCATGCTGCCAAGGGAGCTTATGATCTAGTTGCACAAGATCATAATACAAGTTGGACATATTACTTTCATGTCAAAAGCTGTCTCGTGTAAAGACCTGGCAAATCATTTCAGAGGCTGAAAGAGGGTGAAACTAATTTTCTCTTGGGTCTTCCACCAAAACATTGTCATGACCACGAGTAATCTGCAGAAGTTCAGTATGTTCAAATAAACTAATACTCTTCAAAAATCTTCACTGTGCTCCCATGAGTGCACGCTGCTTTCTTCCAGGAGATAAGGAACAATTGCTCCAGCAGCAAACATAGTTGGAGCAGCTGAACTTCTATTCCTTAACACTTCAGAGTTAGTCAGAGGAAGACTGCTGCTGCCACAAAAGGCATTAATAGTGGTGGTGCCTGGAGGCTCCTCACAACGTTACTTCTGACATTTTCAGTGGTGACAAGAGCAATCTAGCTGCTGTCACGTCTACTTTCCCAAACACAGCATGGTCGCAGGCCAGTCCTCTAAGCAGGGCAATAGCTTTTCTGTTCTCTTCCCGCTTCTGTGTAGAAAATTAGCATATCTGATAGAACAGCACTACTGTCTCGATCTCCGGATTAATTCCCAACTTCATCTGTCCTTTTCCATCCTGCTTTTCCAATTACGTCACAGCAGATGTCCCAGCAAGTTCTCCATACTATACATCTCTGTGGCAAGTAGAGAAGAGAAAGTGCTGGTTTCACAGAATTATAGAATGGCTGAGATTAGAACCTCAAGAAGTCATCTGATCCAACTTGACTGCTTAAGCAGGGGCATAGAACCATGTCCAGGAGGCTTTTAAGTATCTCCAAGAAGGGAGACCCTACAGATTATCAAGGCAATCTGCCACAGTGCTGTCACCCCCACAGTAAAAGAGTTTTAAGAGGATTCCTTAAACCCTCCCTTCAAGTATTTATGCACATTGATGATATCACCCTCAATTCTTGCCTCTTCCAGGTTGAATAGTCCCAACTCCCTCAGTCTTTCTGCATAGGAGAAAGACTCCAGTCCCTTTAATGCTTTTCTAGCACTACACTGGATTCTCCCTAATAGCTGCATAGCTCTCTTGTAATAGGGAGACCAGAATGGACATGGTTCTCCAAGTGCAGACTCACCAAGGCTGAGAAGAGGTAAAGGATCACTTCCTTCAACCTGCTGGCAATATTCCTCTTGATGCAGCCCACAACAACATTAGCCTTTTTTGCTCAAGATCACACTGCTAGCTTACCTTGGGGTCTTCCAACATCCTCAGGTCCTCTCCTGCCAAACTGCTTTCCAGGTGCATGGTTGCTCCCTGCCACATACAGGACTCTGCATTCCCCACTCTTAAATTTAATGATCTTGCTAGCCCACTTCTCCAGCCTGTCAGGATCTGTCTGGACAGCTGCACAACCTTCTGGTGTACCATTCAGTTCTCCCAGTTTTGTGGCGTCTTCTGCTCATCTGTTGATGAGGACATGCTCAATTCCACCATCCAGATTACTAACACAGATATTGAACAGGACTGGTCTCAGGACTGATCCTCACAGTATTCCAGTAGTTACTCACCTCCAGGCTAGACTTTGTGCCACCTATCACCATCCTCTAGGCCTAGTTGTTCAGGCAGTTTTCAATCCCCTTGTTGTATGCTCCTCCAGCCCACGCTCGATCAGCCTCTCTATGAGGATCTTACAGGAAACAGTGGCAAAAGCCTTCAAATTAAGTCCAAGTAGACCACATGCACCACTTTCCTCTTGTCTACCAGGCCAGCCATTCCAACACAGAGGTTCACATTGGTGAAACACCACTTCTCCCCTCCTCCTATGAATCCACGGTGACTACTCCTGATGACTCTGGACCTTTGCAGTCCATAAAATGGTTTTCAGAACAATTGTTCCACCACCTTCCCCAGGACTGACGTGAGGCTAACTAGCTTTTATTTCTCTGGACCTTGCACCTTCCAAAGGGCCTACTCCTTAGAAAATAATAAAAACTAATTATATATAGAAATTACAGAAACAATGTCTATGACCAGATAGATATAAGAACAACTTCTGAATAGATAATGTAAGGCTACACCTCAAAAGCAGCCAATTTGCTTCCACAAACAGAATTTTTGCCCTGATAAACTCATGCTCTTCCAAATACTAAATGTCTTGAATTAAGACATCTTTGAATTAAGACATCTGCTCTGTTGTTGCAGGTGTTCTTCCTGCAAAGGGAAGGAAATAACTGATGAGGACAGAGATAGAATGTTTATTCATGTCCTAGATCATGAAAAGACTCTTTGCTGTTTATATAATACTTTACAGATTTCTGCATATACTACCAGTGTTACTATTAAAAAACTGAATAAATAACATTCTCTTGGAATGTTAACCAGTCTGATTTCCAAACTGCATGGAACACAGCCTTCATACTTAGTTTTAATTATCAGTATATTTTCTGGAGTGGAAACTTTAAAAAAAAAAAAAAATAATAACAAGGCATTCCTTAGCATGCATTTCCAGACTTAAACTCATTATGTGAAAAATAAATAAAATGGTGAATGCTCATCAGGATGCAGAAAGAGAAGGGCTGACACAAGTGGGAAGTTTGCCAAGAATTCAAGGGCAAATAAGGCATAGACCTATAAGATAGTTCTGGCTAAGACTGGATGCCCAGGACTAAGCTTAAAAGGAGAGCCAGGAGCAAAGGACAGAGTGCATCAGTAATGAGTCAAGGCTGGTCTGAGCATTTAAGGCCCACTGAGGCTCTCAGGTCCCTCACAGTACAGTCTGTAGCTTGAGTTAAGCTACATCTGAAAAACCAAGATAATTCTAGGACATGCAATTAGTGTTATAACAAGGATGAATCTAACCTACATGCCAATATGACTTCAGCCACATTTTACTGATGAGCAAGAAAGCAGAAGTGTTGAAATCCACCTGGAAGAAAGGCTTTCACCTATTTACATTCTGTAACTCCTCTTATGTCTGCTTGAAATGAAACATGCAAGGAAAACTGCAAATTGCTGCAGAAATCTGGACAGATGATTCCCCCCCTCCCCCCCCATATCAGCCAGTCATGAAGAGTTCTCATGAAATTTTGCTGGTGAATGTGAGCTTATGCTATACGTTCATTGTCAATAAATCAGACATTTACAAAAGTATAGAGGGCAACACTTTGAATTGGTGGTTTCCTCCTAACATCATGAAGGGAAGAAGCTTTCTTTATTTGAGGATATTATATCACACAATTACCTAATCTGTAAGTGGGAAGAAAAAAATATGAAGGGCAAGAAGTAAAAACTGTCACATGAAGTTCAGATTACAAATATAAGGAATCAGCTGGCATTTAGTCTAGTCTATCATTTGTGGTTGTTATGGTTTTATTGTGTAAGGGAATGGGATTTTCCTTAGCTTTTAAGTCACTATGTTCTAAATGTCAATTTCACAGCAGTGAGATGCAGAAATCTGTCTCTCACCACTTGCTGTTTTGATGAAACACAGTCACTAAAAACACAGGGCTCGTGGATAAGAAGGCTTGATCTCCATTTGGCTCTGCCAACTGCTGTCATTCCAATACAGACGTAAAGATGATATTAAGTATTAAAGCAACAGATATAGACATCACTGCTAGACTCTAGATTCTACAATGAATTAGTGCTAGACTCCTGACTTCAAGAGAAGTTGTAATGTTTATGAAATACATTCAACAGAAGGAGATAAATGGGTAAAGACAACAAAATGGTAGAGCTTTTGTGTTTCATAGGCAATTAAGAGTCTACAACATTTCATCACAAAGAGGACTTAAACTCTTAAAAAAAGTTAAGCATGCAAACCCCTGGTCAAACATTTGTCTGACTCTTGGCAATCCTTTAGCTGACAACTATAAAATTATTCTCAATTAAACTGAGAAATAATAGGAATCTAACGTGTTCACTGCATCTAACTTAGACTATAGATAAGTAATTTCACTTTTTCCTCCATCCAGCCATTGTTTGGACAAAAAGGCTTAATATGCTTTTCACAGCTGATCAGAAGTCACTATCTTACCCCATCACATGCATTTATAATGCCTGATACCTCGTTATAGTAACCTGAAAGAACAGCAGCCAAAGTTGGCAGTTCTTCCAAACAGATCTAACCTCACCTCCTTAGTGCTTTATGTTGCTTTCTAGATTGTCTGGAGCTTTTCTTAGCTATGGTTCTAAATGAGGAGCAGAATGCAGGAGAAGTATAAAAATGTTGACTATCTTCAGATGTAACTTTAAAAAGCCACGCATTTAAAAGCAAATGAAGCAGGAGTCTGAGCAAGTCCAAACATCACTAGTAATGTCCAAGACTCTCTCATTCATTGGCAAGATGACCTGGCTGTGTGAGGTTGGCTGGCAACATCAGAAAGTTAAAATGCCTTTTCTTGTACCACCTTCAGAGGAACTCATAAGATTTTCTGGCACTCTTTGAAGCAGTGCTGAAATGCTTCCAAACCACCAGTACTGAAAGAGACAGATGGATTCACAGCTTTATTCAGTAAGGATGATGAAGTTGAAAGTGCAAAAACACTCTCACCGACTTCAAGACCAGAGAAAAGATTAAATAAATTAATTTCCACAGTGACAAAAAAAAGAAGTTTGATGATACAGACTGACTGAGGAAGAGAAAAAAGTCTGTGAAATTCAGAAAAAAATAGAAAAAACTTAATATGTTCAAAGTCTATAAAGCTGTGAAGTCAGGTTCAAATGTCTGAAAATATACACTATGCAAGGGTTAAAAAACACACCTGAGCATTCTATGATTCCTTAATTATGATTAAAGCAATGCATACCAGCAAACCATGACAGAAGAATGACAAATGGAGAATAAGAAAAACAATCCAGAGAAAAAGGCATTAGGAAGAAAAAAATAAGAAAATAAAAACAGTTTTCAACATGGTTGCCTGAATATTTAGAACAAAAAAAAAAAAAAAAAAAAATCAAAAAAGTTGAGATCTTGAAATTAGTGTTACTACTCACAGTGCTGCAAACACTACAAATGAGAAGGTGGAATTACCTTTTCTATATATCAGAAACACTGGAAAAAGATTTCAGTGAGCAAATGTTACTCTGGCAAACCCAAAGCAGAAAAAAAAAAAAAAAAAGAGGTCATTCCAAAGGGACTATTCAAAACACAATAATGGCAGATGCACTAACTTCACAAATCAGCAAGTGTAAGAGATAAAAGGAATTGGCCCACCATAAGATTAAGAATTAATCTCTCCTGTATGTGTAAGGGATGGACTGGATTTGATTGGACAAGACATGTAAACAGAAAAGCAAGAAGTTTTCAGTACATGTAACTGTACAGTAGACCTAACACTTCAGTGGAGACCTTTTCCAAGCTCAGATAGAACTTTCCAAACTCAGCCATTTCAAAATTATTTATGTGTAAAACACCTGGTGAACACATTAGGAAAAAGTGAACAGCTTTCTTCCTTATGAGAACTCAAGAATAGATTTTAAAATACAGAAGATTTAACCTGTAGCCAGAGGAATGAGAGAAAATTTCATTTTTAAAAATTGTTACTCTCCCCAAAAAAGCTGCAAAAGTGATTTATTTTTTCTCTACAGTGGTTACCATCATTGAATACCGTATAACATGAAACAAACACACGTATGCACACAATACTCAATGCACACTCCAAAAATATGGGTCATTAAGAACTTGAATAATCTTTCTTTTTTAAAGTTTGACTAACAGAACTCAGCAGACGCTAGAATATACTGACTTGGCCAAATTAAATATGAAGCAAGAACATAAATTATTCCTTTCTTCCCAGGACCTATTTATTTAATTGATTGCCCAGACTTTACACTTTAACTATTTTACCATTCACCTGCTCTACTCATAAGTATTTTGAAATGAAGAGACAGATAAGTGACCTGTGAAAAGCTATTTACTTTTTCATTACTCTTCTAGCAACAGAGTTAAGGCAGCTTATTAGAAAAACATAAGAAGGTAACAGATTCCAACCTCCGCATTCTCTAGTTTCATTATTTTCTGACATTCAGTACAGGTAATACAGTAATTCTTTTGGCAAGAACACATGTGCCCCCTATAGGTTTAATACATTCTTACCACAGAAACATGAAAATAATGGAAACAATCAATAAGCATTTCCTAAATAGAAAATTCACTAGCAGAAAAGAATATTTTTAACTCCTTTGATGTTTACATACTCAGAACGAATGTGAATTATTGTTACATATTTGAGCATCTTCCCCACCCAAATCACTTTCCTTTTAAATGCAGTTTTTAGCCAGCATAAAGAATTTGTCCTAAGTATTTCCTTTACTGTGTAACGTTCTTACTTACCACTCTCTCTCTACCCCATAGCTTTCCCAAGTACATTATAAGCTTTTTTGAGAAATTGCAGCATATTATTCTGAGTTTATCATAATGAAGTATGCATATTTACACAACTATGTAGACAATTTATTATAATGTTGCTACAATTATATTTGCATTTTAAAAGCTGGATCATAAATGTTACCTTCCTTAGCAGTAACGATACGCTGTTTTGGAAATAACATTAGCATCCAGTTCTATATACTATTTTATAAATACAATTAGATACCAAGGTGGGTAACATATAGGTGATACATCTTGATTGTTTAATGATTTACATATAAGTAACTACAACTGAGGGACCAAGGAGTAAAAATCTACAGATCCAATTCCAAAGCAAGCACGACAATAAAAGAATGCCCTTTTATTCCAAGATATCTAATTCAGCCTTACTTGAGAGTTCTTAAGTCCCAGAGTTTGATTCCATCTCCTACAGCTGTGGTCATGAAAAGGTTGTAAGCTTCAGGCTTCTGAGTGCTGAATGCTGATCCCTGTAAATATTAAAATTAATTTGAAGTAACAGTTGTAGTGCTAAAGATTAGATCGTTCAAGAATGAATGTTAAGTATTTTATTAGATTACGGGATAGAAAGCTTTTATGCTGAAACACAAAGGAGTACAGAGAAACACTGGCATGTGGAGAAACCCCTACAACTCCAACAGAAAAGTGTAGCTTTGTCTTAACTTCTTTCCAGGACAGCCATGAGCCCTTTGATCCAGCGGCGACTCATACCAAAAACGAGTCACGGGACTCTAAGTGACATTAATAATTGACAATAAGCATGGGGTTAATTATGGAAGTAGGGGAAAACCACTGTGATTGAACAAGACTTTATGGGCTTGCGTGTCCTGGAATAGCGAGAGTCTGGGAACCAGCAACTGGAGTGAGAGCACAGATCAGATGGCCTGTTGGTCTAGGTGCCAGCAACTGGAGAGATCAGAATGAGTGAAATCACATGACAGCAGCTGAAGTTGGACCATGGCAATAGGGGCCAAGGGTCTAAAGTACAAGCAACTGGGACAACTGAGGGTGCATAAGCAAGCATTTTATCACTTGCAAACTTCAAGGACTAGCCAGCAAGCAGGTGAAGTAGCTTGGTAGCCAGGTGTGTGTGCATTTCAGGGTATGAAGAGGCCAGTAGAGCTGACTTCCAGAAGGTTAAAGCCATCTGACACAGAGATTTTCAAAAAAAAAAAAAAAAAAAAAAAAAAAGCATTCCAGGCAATGAATGCTTCTTTATCAATAGCACTTCAAATACTTTTCATGCCATCAAAGACTAAATATTCTACATCTTTTTCTAGACATGACCAAAATATTGATCAATTACCAAAACCTGAATTGGCCCTTGGCCACTCATTAGCAAGTAATAAATAATAAATTTCAACAGTTAATTAGAGGACTGTAACAATCATAAAATAACTAACCAATTTTCTTTTCACAGTAAACTAAACTGATATCCAATGCAAGCAGGAATTATTTTAACAACTTCTAGTTTGAAGTTACTTTTTTCAGACTGCAAATATTATTACAGTTCAGGTGAGGGACAAGAAGAGTAAAAAGAAAACTTCAAGGAATTAACTACCTTGACAAACTACACAATACAGATAACCAGCGTAGTCAACTGTTCAACCCAACGGGAGTTGGACTCGATCTCCAGAGGTCCCTTCCAACCCCTACAATTCTGTGATACTGTGAACTAAAAGCCAAGTTTAGCCCTGGCTTAAGTGGGCACTCTGTTTCAGTAGTAATTGTGCTCACTCATAACTGATTTGGGATTCATACCTTTAAATAATTAAATCCAGGATATCTTTAGACCTCTGTTGTTTTTTTAAATCCACATTGGCAAACCTTGACCTTTTTACTGGCTAAAACCTTCTTTCTCCAGGGAACTAAATATAAACAGTTGGAACTCCTCCTTTCCTTTCCCTACCATTCACATTCTTGATTTGCTGAATACATCACGGAAAGCTCAAAGCCATTTCCCGCAATCAGTGCTCAACTGCCAGGAATCTTCTACTTCTTACAGAAACTGGTATATGGGTGGAAAGTTCTCCAGTCAACAGAATTGGCCAAACTGCAAGACAAAGTTGGGCACTCAGACTACAGGAGCTTTCATTTCCTAAGCTAAGGATTACCACAGCCGGCTCTAACAAATGAGCAGAAATGCACTTGCCACTGATTTCCCTACAAAGTTAGGGTCTACACATTTTCACATAAATTCTGTGTATCATGCCTAAAAAATAAAAAACAAAAGCTAACAGCTTGTAAAATAGAAAGACACTGCATGTAATCTGGGAGTATCTTTACAGAAACACAGATTCAACAGCTTGTTACAGCACAAACAAGTAACGTGACAAGTTTAGTTAATTTTTTACTTCCACTCATTATCTTCTAAACATATTTATAGAGAGAGTCATAAAATTCTAAAAGGAAACAGGATTCATGTGCATCTGTTAAAATGGTTTTCCAAGAAAAAATTAGCACAGCATCACCCTTTAAGAGATCATTTATAACCATTGCTGCCATTTTACATATGAATATACATATTTGCAATATTTCCTGCTAAACTGTTCTGGAAGAAGACTCAGGATACTATTTACAGCAGACATAGCCTGATGACTAAGAACATATTCCAAGTGATAAAGTAAGCTTAATCAAGTACCCTGAAGGCTGAAACACATCTCATGTATTGACATTCTCACAAGTAATCTCCAGAACTGACAAAAATAACTGCTTAAAGTAATAACACCACAAGCTATATGTACTTGTGTACCACTGCTGTCCAAAACCATCAAGAACTGAATGCCATGCTGGATTTATATATTACTAGAATGTCCTATACATGGAACAGATAAGCAAATCATAATCAAACCATACCTTCAGGAGGTTTTTATAAAACACTAGTGAATAGATTTCTTCAATTATTTGTATTAAAAGAAAATCTGGTATCTCCATTTTCCCCTCTTCAGATTGCACACAACAGCAACCTTGGAACATGGATACTGATATATTCTTGTATGAAGCTAAACCAAAAAAAATACTTCAAGAATACACCTAATACATTGCAACCATTAGTGAGCATTCAGTTCAAAAGGTTAGAGTTGGTCTAGCCCGAACAAAAGTCTCCATAAATATTAGAGCCTTAAAACTACTTCACTCCACAGATCTGCTTCTCCTGCATCATCCCCCTCCAACAGGTAGGGTAGTCATAGACTTAGATTCCAGTATGTTTTACACTTAAAAAGGATATAGCTTACATACAGCATTTTGCATTATTTTGAAAATCTATAAGATACTTCAACATGTTATCTTAAAGCAAATGCACCTATATATATATATATATACACACACACACACACACACACACACACACACACACACACACACTCTAACCATTTATATTAATGTAACAAGATAGCTGACAGTGTAATTTTCCAGTGGACTTAGCTAAAGTATTAATTTTATGTAACTGAAAAAATAACTGAGAACCTTGATCTATAGTTTCCCTCCAAAATAAGGAATTTTCTTTGCTATACCACATGCCTCTAGTTTTTCTCCCAAGTGAATACTTGTCCACAGCTTTAAAGTTTTTCTTGATTAAATAACCTGAAGCCACTCAGCTGACCCAGCAAAAAGAAAAGCCAAAACTTTATATGTGTTACAAATAGCACTGAAATAGTTAGCAGAATTTTAAGTGCTTTACCAGATCACATCTCACAGGAAAACCCACAAAGTGTTATACAAAAGTAGTAATAAGGAACTGTTTTAAACCCACAGAAATAAGGGCTTTCCAAATGGAAAAGAATCAACAAAACCTAACACAGTAGGCATTCTAACATGCACAGGAACATAAAATTCCCAAATGTTCATATCAATCTTCAAGTTTTTTTTTTGTTTTTTTTTTTTTTAAGAGGAATTTTGAAGTTATCCACTCCACTGCAATACTAAGCAAAAATCCCCAAAATAATATTCCAAAATCCCCAAATAAACCAGATGACTTCGTATTCAACCTTGTAGAACACTTGCATAAGACATAAGACAACAAACCTAGAGTCACATAATACAGAATTAGTAAGGCAAACCCATCATTCATTTATATATAGACTAGGTTGTACGTTTTGTAATTTAGTTTTAAGTAATAAAAGAGTAAACAAAATACATTTATCAGCTTAAGGTTATTTTGCAGCTACTTTACAGAAGAAAGTTCAAAATGGAAGAAAAAGCAAGGTTGACAGTTTCCTAAGAACAATGAACTCCTATTCAGATAATACAGTGATCAAAATACTTATTTGTCTTACTTCCAAACTGTTTTTTCCCCTCTATATAATCTTTTGGGTCAAGAAACACACAAGGCTTTTTTTCCCCTCACCTCTCTCACAGCCAAGGATCTTATAATTACCTTCATTTCTAAGAAGCCCTTTTGCTGATTTATGCACAGTACAATTTAAACTCTGCATGAGAACAACTTTAGGCAATGACAGTCTGCTCTGAAAATGGCAATTTGCTGTATTATTCTCTTTGGATTATTTTGGCTGTGTTTTGTTTGTTTCGTATTATTGTTGTTTTTTTATTTAAATACAAAATGATTATTTAACATATAAATTATTAACTTCTCTTCTGCATATTAGGGGAAGACTATTAGGAGCCTATATAGCCCCCCAAGCATAATACTCTCAGAACAATGTATGCAACAATTTTGGTTCCAGGTAAAATAACACAGAGGTCATGCTAGAATAAGTTATAAGAATCATTAGAATTTTTACAGCTCTATTTCCCCATACAGGAACTAAATGTTAAACTTGTTTCCTCTTAGTCATGAAATATTTTGAGGGATCAAAATTCAGTGTGAAAGTCAAATGCATCTACGTAAATACTGCAACAAATCAGTTAGAAAAAGCACTCAAGTCAATGTCAAAGATGTGACAAATGTTAGCATCTATAAAAATAACTAGAAGTCTACAAACATTTCAAACGTTTACAGTTAACAAATACTGCAATACTGATGTTAGTAGCCTGCCCAAGTACTGCTAAGTTTAAGACACACTGCTCTGCTCGCAGGCTTGTTCAGTGATTATTACCACTCCCTGCTTTCCACTAGAGAATGAGTGAGATCTTGTCTGTGGATATGCCTTTATCACATAAAATTACGTTCCTGTCCATCCCCAACTCTACTGATGATGGTTAATTACGTATTTAATCTGCTTTTTTTTTTTTTTTTTTGCTGATGCACATCTGCTATTACAGATATTCAGTAATATGTATACCTTGTTTTGACAGATCTGATGGACTGCTCTAGTATGAACTTCTGGTATCACTGCTGTGCTGTAGCCTGCATTGAGATCAAAAACTTCCAATGCTCGGTTGCTGCCAGCTGTAAGTACAATATCTGTAAAATTCTCTGTGTTAAAGTTAAACTGATCTAAAGGAACAAAAACAGAAATGTTTTGTTGTATTTAGTGTCTTACAAAACAACAAAAAAAAAAGTAGTTCTAATGCTTAAATTCAGTACCCAAAAAATTGATATCAACACTGATAGAAAAGTTAGGAAAAAAAATAAAAATTAGTTTAAAGTTCTTCCCATATCATTAGATTCAACATTCCAAGAAGAAAATAAGAATTTGCTGAAGGATACAAGAGTAGAAATCATTCACTGCTGAAAGGCTGGTAATCTCCACTGCTGAAGCCATGGGAAATTTCTGTACCAATTTGCAAATACTTTTCTGTTTGTATCTACAAAACATATAAAATAAATGCTGGCGTTAATGAAAGATTAAGAATTCCAGTCTGGACAGTTTCCATAAATAAATTTGATGGCTTGCCATTATAGCAAAGACAGTTCCTTTGTAGGATTTCCAATTGGCTGCCAAAGCCAATTCATAGAATCACCAAGGTTGGAAAAGACCTCCAAGATCATCTAGCTCAATCACTGGATAACCATCAAAGTTTGCCCACTAAACCATGTCCCTTAGTACTGCATCTAAATGTTTCTTGAACACCTTCAGGGACAGTGACTCAACCACCTCCCTCAGCCGCCTGTGTTCAACATCTGATCACTCTTTTAAAGATTAATTTTTTTTCTGAGTCTCCCCAGCACAACTTGAGATGATTCCCTCTAGTCCTGTTGCTAAGTTGTGAAGCTGTTTTCAGATATTAGAATACACTAAGACAAGTCCTAGAAAACACAGCACAAATGAAAGCTAACAGGAAGCACGTACAGGCAAAACTCCACTCACATGAAATCTCGAGTGACTATTGTAACATAAACAGGTCTAAATTATACCACCATCCCAAGCCAACAAAAAGCTAATTAGAAAAACCAAAGAGGGCTGCCTAGTATCTTCTCACATTGTTTTTGTTTGTTTTCTCCAGGTTTCCAGTTCTATGCACAATACATTATCTCAGCTGACAATCCTAAAATTACAGTTTCTATATAATCCAAATTATAACCCTATCCTCCTTTAATACTTTAAATCACTGGAAACCGATAACAGTCTTAAGTGTCTTATTTGTAATGCCTTATGTCATCCATATTTTGGAGATACAGTCATTCTGGGGTGAAATACATTTACAGAATGGTTGTTTTCAGGAGAAGAGCATAGCTTGTTTATTTAAAGAACATTGGGAACATTTCACCATATTAGGCATTATATCACACAATGGCTTTGAAAAGCAATGCTTCTGTTACTTGAATGCAATTTTATTCGCTTTAAACTCCTTTCAAATGGCTCCTTCTGGTCTTTAGAACAGCACATGAAACTAAACATAAAACGAGATTAGATTTTGTTTTGCTTAAATTCATATAGAAAGTAAAGATACTTAAAAACTTTTTAAAAAAATTAAACAAAACATCTACAATTCACATCAGCAGGCACAACTGCTGACAACAGTGGAAATTCACTGGTTAGAAATTTTGAAGAACACAAATTTGTTTAGGTTGTGAAACATTTTGAGATTAATCAGATGTAGAAATCAAGAAATTTGTATTTTATTCCCAGAAATGCAATAAATATCCTCTGTGACATTTATGAAGAACACTTTATTTCTACTTTTCAATTACAGTTTTGAAACTCAACCAGCATTTAACCATCAAAATAAGTTGTTGTAACACTTAGCTAATTAATACTAACAAATAGTTTTTAAAATTCTGCAGAGAAATATCGATAAGATTTGTCACTGTATTGTTTCCCATCCAAAATGCAGTAACAATCCATTGGTTAGTCAGATAGTATAATCATGCTCTTCTAATTAAGGATATAAAGCATGCTCTGGGGGGTTAGATCCAGCTTCTCCTTGAATCAGCTCCATTCAAGCATTCTTCCAAACTTGACTCAGAAGGCAAAATTAAGAGTTGTGAGAAACAAAAGAAATGACACAATCTTTCATAAAAGAAGTGCTGGGAAATGAACTGGAGGGAAGCCACAAGAAAATGTCAAAGCAAATTTAAAAAAAAAAAAAATAGGTACTGGAGGTTAATCAACGCATGTAATCAAGCCTCAGACTGGTTTGTGGATTTGTTGTAATGTCTACAATTACATTCAGTCTACTGGCATTACACTAATATCCTGGAGAGCCTAATCGCATATTTTTGAGTTTGTGTTAATCCATCAAGGAAAGCATAGCAGTAACAAAAATGCTGGTATAAGCACAACTCCATACACATTAACAGCTTTAAATCAGGATATTACATACTTCTAACAAAGTAACTGCAGAAACACTGTACAGGATGAGAGGACAGTGTTTAAGTCCTTCCAAAATTGCTTAGGTGGGTTCTACAACTACAACACATTTCATAATACCTTTAGCATCTGAACTAGCTAGATCAAAGATAGTTCACATCCATCTGAGAGGCTATGGAATTTCTTACTGTTACTGGATACGTTCTTCTGGGAGGCATAAGCCCGGAAAACAGAAGTAAAAAACATTTTAAACTAAATCTTAAAAGCAAAAAATAACCAGAAGAGGGAAGGGTACAGAAGAACAGTGTATTATTTTGTCCTCTTTTTTGAAGTTCCTCCAATATTGTCTGTATAGATGTTACCAGCTAGGAATGGCACAGGCAATTTGCCTGTTTTCTGAATTTACTAGGTTACTCTGAATAGATTTGCAGCAAAACTGGGAGTGGGAATCATCTTTCCTGACTCCCACCTTCAATTTATTTCATTACTTGCCTCCCAAATTCCCTTCACCCTTACCCCCCATTAGTTTTATCTTTCTAATGTAACGTATATACAATGAAGTGAAAGCAGGAAATTGGATTTTTGAATTTTGAATTTGATTTTCCAGTCTATGTGCTGTGTCTATGTGCATTCCTATGACAATATATGACTAAGATCATATAACTAAGGGCCAGAGCACATCCTCGATTAAGGATTTTGACAAGAAATGGAAGTTAAAAGGTCACAAGTACTTCTGCATTAACAGTAAAACCAGACAGATCACTGAAATCCACAATTAAGTAAACATTTGGAGAAATTTACAAGCTAAAATTAGATCACAACCCATTAGTTACTTTTTCAAATATGAAGGAAAAATCTGCTTTCAAAATGTGTTTTAAAGTACTGATGTAATTTAGCCTCTCTCTCCTCTTTTTTTTTTTTTTTTAAGGACTATTTAAAATTCCAGTGAAGATCAACATCCTCTATCCAGGAAAATACTTCTATTCACATAAATATTTAAACATGAACTGTGGCTAAACATCCAAGGAAACTGGCCAGTCTTCCCCATCTATGAATGAGGCTCAATGCTACTTACTAACACACTATTCACAGTATCAACTAATAGACTTCAGTGCTGTAATTTTAATTCACTTTCCTATTCTTCAAAAAAAAAAAAAAAAAAATACATAGTCATAGCAATGAGAAACCAACCTTGAAGAGATTCTTTTTTTTTTTTTAATACTACTGTGTTTAAAAACACAGTGTGCATATATAAGCACATATACATTTGGATGTAATAAAATATCTTAGACAAATACATTGCTGAAAACCAGCAAGAGTAAGTGAAGAACAGAAAACTTGGTAAAAAAGATACAAGGACAATTTAGCTGCAATAGTGAACAAACATCCAAAAAAGGTATAGACAGATTAAATAGGAAGACTTGATTCTATACCAGAAAAGAGGAGCAAGTTAATAATCAGTAGAGCAATTAGTAAAAAGTGCATGAAGGATGCTACCAGTTATGTGGAAAAAAAGATGCATAAGGAAATTAATTAGACATACATAATAGATTGAAAGTAAATAAAAATGAAAGTAATCTGCTTCCATTTCACAGAAAATGAAGAAAACATCTGCAGCATATTGGAGCCTCTGAAAGAAAATGCAATTAAAAATATTCCCAAGAAGAGGAATTGCAGAAGCTACTCAATCATAACTTAAGATACCGATGTAAACAAGTAGAAAGTATAGAAAGTCCCAGATTATTAAAAGTAATGGTAATTCTAACCAATTCTAAATACATGCACCCAATAATGCATGCAGTATAAGAATTATTGATAATCCTTTCCTCCTATTTACTCCCCCATTGCACAAAAGTTTCTTTGTTCCGTCAATTAGCATGTTCAACTCTTTCATCTAAATATCATTCCTAAGACAGCCCTCCATCCCACCTTACTCCCAAGAAAATCTCAGCTCAATTAGTAAAAGGAGTTTCATGTATTTTCACTGTTCTTCTGATGAGGATTTCACTCACCGTCTTAGGTCATCCTTTGCTGCATCTAGATGGAAACTTAATAGATGAAATTCAGCTCCACAGCACAGCAATATAAATGTATCCATAAAATAAAATTGTGCAAAGCCTACAGCCCGCTGGAACATCTCTTTTCCCTGAAATGCAAGACATGTCATTAAGAATGGATTCTAAGACACTAAACATCTTTTGTCTGAGATAACTAGAGCTAAAGCATAATTTTCCTGTTAAACTAACCATAAGCCAGAAGGTTAACCTATTACATAGTTGCCCTTCCTATTTCTGAAGTTTTCATTCTGCTTAAATTAATTGGCACTAATGTTAAGAGTATCTGTAGTCAACTGAATTCAATACCATTGAGTCTAAACTTCCATGTGAATTGTGGAGTAACTATAGGAAGACAAGCAGAGCTGAGCCAATGCAAATAGAAAATATATAGCAGATGTTAAAATAAAAAACTTCCTGACACATCCACTAGAGTTGGCTACTGGACCTTTTTCTAGATTGCCATGACAAAAGCCTAATTTGAAGGCAGTGAAGATCACCTAGATCATAGTATCAGCTTGAATGACTACCAGTCTAGCTCTAGAAATCAGTCCATATGTTCCTCCTACAGAACCATTAAAATAAAATTAGATCAAAGCGCAAAGTAGCATCTTCTGTGATCTAAACTAACAGGAGTTTCTAATTACCAGAATTAGGGCAGGTTCATTCTTGCAGACTGACCAGACCCTTACAGTTCTATCATCTGATGCAGAAACAATCCACTTCTTGTCATGACTCCAGCCAACAGAGTTAACTGCACCATCATGACCTAATAAAAATAATAAAGGAAATATCATAAACCCCGTTTATACTAACACATTTCTCCAGAGTTAATCATACTGTTTTAATACAGTTATATGTAACATTAAAATACACTTAAATATAGGCTTCGAACAGTTGGATTTAAACTGGTAACAGTAAACCACTCATTGATTTCTTTTTCCCCCACCAAAATCCATGGGAAAATGTCCTCATTTATAACTGAAGCACACGAAATTAAATATGGTCATAGAAATATCAATCTATTCTACCTGAAATTGCATATGTGTTTGTATGATATTGATTCCATTAGTGTAAGAGGGGCTTGAAAGGAAACGTTATAAAAAATATAAAAAATTTATCTTTAGAAGAAATGAATACTTCAAAAGATAAAAGCTAGCTAAGCTTTCTTAAGCACATCCAGGGATGGTGACCCAACTACCTCTCTGGGAGCCTATTCCAGTGCTTTTAACTTCTTTCTGTAAATAAGTTTTCCTGATATCCAACCTAAACCGAGACTGAACAGCCTCAATTCCTTCAGTTCCTCACAGGGCATATTCTCCAAGCCCTTCACAAGCCTTGTTGCCCTTCTTTGGACCTGCTCCAGCACCTCCATGTCCTTTCTGTACTGAGGTGCCCAAAACAGAACACAGTAAAAAGGCTGTTTTCTTTACTCTGCCAACAACATGGTTACCAAATATTTCAAAACGCAGCCAAGATTATTAAGGCCCAGAGTTCTGTGATCTGCAACAATGCCCAAACGACAAACGAGATCATCATACAAAACAACACTTTGCACTTATCTTCTAGTCAGTATTTGTCTCATGGGGAGGCCTAAAAGATATCATCTAGCCCACACTGATCCTGATAATAATCATATATTATTTTCCTCTGACTGATAAGCTGCCCTGATTGCTTCATCCCAGATAGATTTTTCTATGCACAGCCTTAACAACAGAAGTGTGGAAAACCAGCAAATCCAAAGGCAGAAGCCTGTGCCTTTTAAAGCCTGTACCTTTTAGAGCCTGACTTGCTTTTTTGTTTGTTTTTTTGGTCATGGGCATGCAACAAATCCAACCGCTGTAGAAAGGCTCAGATGGGAGAAAAATCCTGAATCTTAGAAAGATTACTTGGGATATGAAAGGCCACCAGGAGTTGAATCAGGCTTCAAATGGAAGTAATTTTGAATGCTTAACTTCCAATGCTTAAAAGCTGATTTTTCAAAGCTGCAAAGTACTAAAGACTAATAATGTAATTGGTGAGCTCTAACTTCAAAGTTCAGTCTCATAAAACACAAAACAGCAGTTACAAAAGAATCACTAAGCTAACTCATCCACAAACAAAGATAGCCATAATTTCCTAAATTCAGTCAAGCAGTATTTTCAAGAAACATCTCTGAAATTCAATTTGAAAAAGGAAAAAAAAAAAAAAAACAAAAAAAAACAAAAAAGACCCACAGTATTAATCAAAAGAAAAGTGTCCAAGCATAAGTCAAATTGATTTTTTTCACAGGACTCTGAAAATCACTTCTCAAAAGTTGCAGTATTTTATTTCACTCATTAAGTTTTTTATTACTGATCTGTTTCTATAAAAAGACAATGAAAATGCCACTGCAGCAGTTTCCATAGAGCTACTTCATTAGTTAAAAAGTAAATAATTAACAATCTGTTTACAGGGGATAACTTTAAGAATTATAATCTCCCCTCAATTGCAAAAAGCCTCTAGAAGAATCACACTTCCCCACCTTGACATCAAAATGAGATAAACAAGATTAGAAAACCATGAAGAATGAACTTCAAAAGTCAGAAACATCATCAGAAGCTAAAGTTCTTAATTGTGTCTAAATTTATACCGATGCTGATCAGAAAATAAGAAAGTATGTTAAAATTAACAAATTTCAGTCCATATTACATTCCTAATTTGTCCAGATGAAGTCTAATTTGCTTCATACAAAATTAAAACATTTAAAGTGCTCATGCTGCCCTCTAGTGCACATTTTCTTCTCAGTCAACTGAAGTCCTATTTCAAATATTTTAAATCCAAATTAGAGGAAAACTAACAGATTTAAGCCAACTGTAATACAATGGAAAACATAGCAGCAATAGTGGGGCAGCAAAGTTCCAGGCAACAGCAAACAAGAACATGCTAAAATGCAGCAACCACAGACATAGAATCAAACAACAACGTGTTTACATGCAGAAGGCCTCAGGTAGGTAGGGAACCCCAGCAAGAGATGCCTTTACCTCCACTGCCTATACTTAATTGAGGTTTGGGAAGGGGTGGATCCTGTCTCCACCCCTTTTGGCCACTGAGGTACATTGCATGCACCTGAGCTCCTCTGGATTGGCCCTGCCTTCCCACAAGCTGCTCGACCACTGCTTCAAGCTGTGACTGAGCATTTCTGCTACAGCCAGCAATTAATATCTTCTCTGGTAATGTACATCTGCAAAAGGGTTTATAAAGAAGGTATTTTAATTAACAAATAATAAAAAACAAGCAGAAAGCAACAAAAAACAAAACAAACAAACAAACAAAAAAAACTGTATAGGTACTGGGTAAGTACTTACTTTATTCCCAAAGCAAAACTTTATGCGATGGCTTTGATTTTGTAAAATCACTTAGAAGCTTTTTATTACCATTATGAGAATAAAATTTAAAAAAAAAATAAAATAAAATAAAAAAAAGAAAGGAACATGAGAGACTTTAAGAAAATCTGAAGTTTGAGTAAGAACCTAAGGCTTCAGGTCCCCAGTATCCCCAAGAACAAAGAACACAAAGTGAAGAAAATGTCAGCTGGCTTGAAAGAGTCCAGTAAACTCAAAACAGACTGTATTCAGGATTCTCATATCCTGAAGCACATTAGCTGGTTTTGTAAGAAGAGTTTTTCAAAAGGGCCCAAGCTGGATGTAACCCTTCTATAAGCAGATCAACATCACCTGTACTTCATAACAGAACACAGACACCTGAGGAGGCAACACTGATTGGAATGCACGTTTACTTTAATTGAAAGCTTTGGGGAACAAAGCTGTAAATAGTAGGCTTAAAGCAAAGTTGTTGTTATCTCCTCTTTTCTCTGTATAAATACATTTTTAATAATCAGCAAAATGTAGGTGTTAATGCTGCTATATTTAAAAAAAAATGTTTTTTGTTTCCATTTCTCAATTTGAATAAATAAATAAATAGCAAGTTTTAAATTACCAAACAAACTTATCAGGCATTAACTTCTACTCCCTGAATCAGAAGCATTTCTTACTCCTGTTCTTTTGAGGGTGTTGTAAGTGAAATCTGTTTATTAACATGGCACTTTATGTTAAATTCAATTGTATACTACTCTTTGCTAACATAATTCACAAATTTACCTGCAAAAACATGCCGTGTATTGGTGAGATCAGAGTTGAATATCAGTACAGTCTTGTTAGCCAGCCCACAGGCCAGGTAATTTCCATCCCCTATAAAAAGATTCTGATGATTTATGTTTGAAAGCAAAAAAGGAAATAACATGCTATCCTTATGCATAAAAATTACACATGCCACTGCAACAAAACAAATACTAAGTATATATTTCACATCAAACAAATTTTTTGCATGAACATCACAAGCTCATACTGCCAAATTTAGTATGAATTTATACACTATTTCTTCTGTTCCTGACATATTTTCACAACACGTACTCATGGCAGAAATTTACTTTATATGTATGCTACAAATTTTAAGTATATAAATTTTTAGCAGTCGTATAAATGTTTCCTGACTTAAACTCATTTTTCATATTGTCATCTTAAAAGCTATATCCGTTTCTCATATATATCAGCACACAGCAGTCATCCTGGATTAGTCCTTAAAAGTTACAGATTTCTTGTCAACATCATAAAATAATCCCCAAAGCTATTCAAGCACAGTTGGATGGATGGTTCATTTATGTTATTGATAAGTAGGGACCACGCAGTGTCAGGTTTGACTCCCCTAATGTTTCTATTAAAATAATTAAAGCAGCAAATTGATCTATTGGGGAAAAACAACAAACAAACAAACAAAAAAAGAAAAAAGAAAAAAAGTAAGTGGAATGAGAGAGAAAGCAGAATTGCATAATTCAAATCAGTGGACGCTACTGGGTTCACTGTGAAATGCATTTTTTAAAAGCAGCATCTTCTTCCGAACTTCTTCCTATGTCTCCAGAGCACATGTGGAAAGGGCGACAAAATGTGTCATGTTTGACTGTTGATTCACCAGTCTGCTGCTCTCCACTAAGTCAGAACCATCCACCTTGCTGTTTCAGAATTCCACATCACATTTTTTTCCAAACAAATAATGAAATTAGAAATGGATAAGAGATCCTTATTTATAATCTCTGAGAACCAGTTCCTAAAAGTTAATTTTAAAAAATCAGATGCAAAATGGAGGAGTGGAATATGCTAAAAAAAAGCGTCCTAGAATTTTCTTCTATCTTACTAATTATTAAATACACCAGCATACTAAATTGTCAAAGTGCTACATTTTGATTTTGCCTCACCAGCAATATTTCAGCTGGCTTTTTCTCCAGATGTCAGTAATTAAATACAATAAATAATGATCTAAAATATTTTTCTCTCAAAAATAAGATCTCTACTTCTGAACAAAATACTCAAAGAAATGCATGCCCCATACTCCCCATAGTCTTTAAGCTGTAGGGTAGTGCTCTTCTGCAGAAGTCTCCCTGTTTTTTCTAAGATTTTGACAGTATGTATTCTCAGTGTGAGAGCTGACTGGTAAGTTTGAAGCTCACATACCATTGCAAGAAATAAGGTCTCCACAACTGATCTCCCTTATGGGCCATAAAAATAATTTCTTACAGGTCTGTAGGGAACACTTAGGGTTGAGGTATGCTTTAGGAAGTTACAGACTACTTTAGCTTACTTTTATTTCTTGAAGATGAAAGTTGTTCCAGTACCCAAAATACTTATAAAGATACATATTTTTAAATACTTTGTATATCCTGTGGTTTGCAGCATGTGCATTGACATAATAACGTACTCAGTGATATACTTTATTGCTGTCCTAGGAAAAGGTTCCTGTATAACATTTACCTGGATTGGAAATGACAAAAGCTATGACAAGACTTGCGTCTCCAAAGCCTTTAAAAAATATATCCTTCTTTGGATTATATTCAATAATTCTTTTTTATAGTTTTAATAGATATGTAAATACTGAATGATCTTCAAATTAAAAAAAAAAAAAAAAGGAGTATTCTGATTCTTTTGAAACAGAACTTCAGCTTCTAACATGCCTTAATGACACCAAGCACATGACTCAGAAGATAACCTTCTGACGTGTTAGACCACTAATTTTCAAGTTGTGGTGGAAAAGTGATAGAATGGGGCCAAAAGCAAACAAGATAGAAAATCAATGGAGAATTAGAATCATTTGACACATATTAGCAGATTGCATAGTTTTGCAAGTTAAAAAGTGGTGACCAGGCAGCAGATGCCAGATTTTTCTAGGAGTTTACCTAGGAAAACCATAGCTTTTATAAACACTACACAAATTTTGTAGTTCTATCTCCACAAGGTCACAATAGTACATTTAATGAAACTGTACATACCAGAATACTGAACACAACAAATTCTAGTTGGTTGAAAACTAACGGATGTTTCTGCCTCATGGTTGATTGGAGGAGAACTTTCCAGTGGATATTCTTTATTTTTACTTCAGAAAAATAAAAAAAATTAAAAAAAAAAAAAGGAAAAACAGAAAGAGAGGAAAAATATTGAGATGTCTAAACCTAGTTTATTGCCATTTCAATAATGAAATAAATATCACTTGCAGAGTTATTCTAAATATTTTTATGTGTATATTTCCTGGAGAATTTATGATAAATCCAGAATAAGCATCAGAATAAATTAAAAATTATCATAATTAAATTACTCACATCAACAACTATTATGAATTTATGAAAGAATTAACACAGCATTTTACAACAAAAATCAAATTTCTTAAATTACATAATTATCTAGTGAAATTAATTAAAAATGCAAACTACCTTGCTGTGAGAGTAAGCAATATGAAAAATACTTCCGTATATAAACAGAAATAGGACATTGATCATCTACTTAACAGCACACTTCACAAAACAATAATTGTTAACTAGGTTAAGCCACCACGATAACGTAAATCAATTATGAAATCATCTGAAGTATTCATCTAAGGGCTTGTCTATGTGCACGTTATTAAAATTTTAAGAAACAGTTTAAGAAAAAGAAGAAAAATAGCATTCATCCTTTATTTTTATGTTTGCAACACATAGAAGAATGACTTTATATAATACAAAGAGAAAAAAATGTGTGTAATATTCCCATACAACATACCACATAAATTAACAAAAAAATGCCAGTTTCTTAAAAACATTAGCTCTTGTGTCCACAATGACTGTGAATCCACTGATCAAATCAACCATCACAGAATTGCAGGGGTTGGAAGAGACCTCAAAAGATTGAGTCCAATTCCCCTGCTAACGCAGGTGCTCTACAATAGATTGCATAGGTAGGCATCCAGACGGGTCTTGAATATCTCCGTATCTCAACAACCTCTCTGGACAACCTTTTCATGTATATTCTATTTAACTCCATTACAGTAAGCTTGATTAGGCTCAAGACAACACAACTTTAGAACTAAAAGAGGCATATGATATGAAATCGTGAAAACTCACTGTGTCACATTCAGCTATTTTTCTTATTAAAATTGCAGGTGAAGATCTGAATCACTTGCTACAGTCATTTTACAGAAAATTTACAGTGTGTTTTAGTTCCATAGATACTCCTAACTAAAGTTATGAGAGAAGCAGTTACAAAACATATTTATGATAGAATTCATTTAAATTTGTTCCTCCTCTAAAGCAGTTGCTATATTACCTACCCTTTAAAACTGGTCTTGCACTTTGATACATTATTTTTCTTCAGTTTAGTATTTGGAGAAAACATGGCCATTCTACGAGAAAGAACAGAGACTATTATATGAAACATTCATTGTTTCATGAGAGAAGCAGGGTTTTCTTGTGGCAGTTTTTTTGACAAACAAAAAACAATCCTAGTTACTTCTTACTGTTTATGTATACTCCTAACGTCCGTAAGTAAGACGATGTACATGCTGAATGATAAAAAGATGACTTTGTAGTGATTTATAATATTCCAGTTTCAGCTGAAGTTTTGCTTTCCATGCTTTATTTGTTGGACAGTGCATTCTGAATGCCAAAGTCCATTAAGATGAAGTATTCAGGTATTTCTTTCTGCAGATTGAATGAATAAGAGTAGCTTCAAGAAAAACACAGAATGCCCAATAAAGATTTAGAAAGAAAATTGGAACAACCAAAAGGGGAGAGTAATTTTTGAGTTAGCAAAACATGCAGCGCAATTCCTTCCTAGAGCAGTACAGGAAAAAATCATTACCATAAGCACAAAGCAAATGGAACAAAGACAGTCTTTGCTATATCTGAGCAGAATTATTATAGGTTTCTAAGCTACATTCCCTGAAAAAAAATGGAGTCTAGACTCTCTGGAAACTATGCTTAGCAAACATAGCTCTAAATCTTTTAGTAGCAGCAGCACAGCATATATTAAAAATTGAGACATTTCTTAGCAAAACCTGCAAGAGCTTGAGCTGTATTCAGATCACTCTGAAGTGTGAAAGACACTCCATCTTGCAGTACATTTTAACACTCTGTTTCAACAGTTTATCTTCACATGTCTGAAACTTCAGGAAAACACAGGGGAGATATTTTTGGTTAAGGGAGAAGTCTGACACCACATTCAAAAGTAATTTAGGATATTCCACAGTGAACACTGTGTGGTGGGATAAATGAATGGTTTTCATCTATCCCACACATCATCACAATGATTGCACACATCATCACAACCAAAAGCTCCTTTAACTGACAAGCAAAGCTACAAACGAGATACAGGAGATGCAGGAGAAAATTCATAGATGTCCTTAAGCCAGATATAGTTTCCTCTGAAACTTCTATCTATTGCTGGGGACAGTTTCATTCATGTTCTCAAGGGATGCTTCAGTAGTGGCTTTGATCAAACAAGGAAATTCTAGATCATGGAATTAGGAATAGGATGAATAGAACTTTTTTAAACTAGTAGTCCAGTGACTGTATTCATCCTATCTTATCCAAGGCTTTTAGGTTGAGAGAAACTGGAGAGAAAAGACAACACAATCTCTATATTCACAGAATTGCGAATACAAACAGAACATTCAAAAATCAGCAAAAACAGGTTCATCATTTCAAAATGACTGAATCTATTTTGAGGTCCCAGTCTTTAACGGTTTTTCTCAGAAGATAAAAACCACAGCCCCTAGTTGCAATCTGAATATGTAGTCATAAGCAGACTTTCACTAAGATCACTTAAAAGAAATCTATTGCTGACAGGTAAAAGCTGGCTTTTAATTTCTCAGTTCCAATACTCACTTGCATTCAAAGTAAGGGTAATTTCTCTTGTAATACCTTGCACCATTCTACTTATGTTCTAACAATTATACTACAAAAGGATGGTGTTGTCCAGAATAATCTATACCAAAAATGAAGTGCTGTCTCTATGATCTATCTGTGGCTCTGAGAAACTGACAAATTCTCCATTCATGTGGGGAACACTAACAAAACACTACTCATTTCATCTGTGAGTGTGAGTTCTCCATCCAAAGATAAACCTTTAAAAGCCAGCAAAAAACAGGCAAAGCTACAGCAAACTTTTGGAGAAGTGTTCCTCAAGTGATTTTAGAAGCTCCTAATAAAAAATAAAAATAAAAAACAACAATCCTGAAAGTTCTTCAAAAATAACACCATGCCAATAAAGAGAGTTGTACAGCTCATAAAATTGTAACATGGCCCATCTCAAAGGATGGTTGAGAGGAAATAAATGGCATACTTCTCCCTCGGTTGATCTGAGAATGCTATATGTGAGTAGAACAAAGGAAAGAACTAACTGGGTTTAAGTGACATAGTATTTAGAAACAGACACTATGTAAACGTACACAGAAGTTTTCATTTCAAGACCACATTGATCACTGATCAGAAGCTGTGAAAATTCACAATGTTTTTAAAAGGACTATGTTTGTTAAAATCATATCTATTTTTCATGGGTCATCAATTTCACAGTGGTGAGACTATGCATCTCTATTACATGACAAAATATCAAATCCCAGTAAAACAGATAAAATACAAGTGTATCTACTCACTGTGGTGCAGCTGTATAACCCGATGACTTAATTTTATTATGAAAAACCAGTGGTTGATCTTTCACAGTGCTTTTCCCTCCTATAGTAAAATAATTTAATATTCACTGAAGAGCTTCCTAATGTGACATTACATTTTTACAAGTTTATGGATATACAGTTATGCTAGAACAATGGCAATTTTTAATGTCTCCTTGTAATACAAAACACAATTATGATCAGCTACTTTGAAAGACTGAGAAAAGGAAAGAAATGAACTATCTCTTTGCATAATATCCCTCCTCAAATAATATCAAGTAGGAACTTCTCTAAACTTTGAACTAATGAAAAATACTGTTCTAAGGAACTTTTTTCATCATTTACTCGTGAATGTATTCTGTAGTTGCCTACTTTATGCTTAGGTTTTCTATTTACTAGCTATAAAATACACACAACTTACATTTGGAATATATCCAAATGTATCCAAATGATCTGAAACAAACTGGCTAGTAGGTGCACATAAATGACTGTTCTTTTAATGTGGCTTGAGGAGTCATTAATAATGGCTGCATTCACCCTCTTGTAATAACATTCCTGAAGGGCAGCTACCAGCTCAAAACTAAATACTAGCATTTCATATCAGCAGAAATGACCTAATTAAATTTAAAAGGCGGGAGTGGGAGGGTGTGGAAATCTTGTTCATATCCCAAGGGAAAACCTTCAGGTGCATTGTGAGTGATCTCGTGGGCACATTTACCAGTGCTGAGGATAGACACATCTTTAGCTCCCATCAGCTATCACTTCTCTGTATGTAATCACAAAGGAGAAAATGGTCCTTCCTAAAGAATGCCTGACACCACTTGCTCTGAGATATCATAGGATTTCCTTAGAACAACTAAGATATCTGAATGTGACATGTCAATAATAACACAGTGCTGTGTTTCAGAAGAAGCATCAAATTCTAGCAAAAACAGATGCTTTCTCAGATTTCCACATAAAACCAAAACTATAACCTTTGACATTCTAGCATGTCCATCAACTACAATCAATAGAATCAAGATAAATTATTCTAAGTGCCTACAGCTACTAGTTATTTCCTATCTTTTCAAAAGAAAAGCTGATTATGAAAAAAAATATTTTCTAGGTACTTTCTGAACCTAGTTTTAGTACTACTAAGCAAAGAAGTTGTATGTTCTCCAATAGCAACTGAAAGTCAGATCTTTCTTTTTTTTTTTTTTTTTTTTTTTTTTGAGTAGTAGAAACCTAAAGTCAAAAGTAAATTTCCTAAACTTACAAGTATTAACAAAAGAGTATTCAGGACAACAAAACCAATCAAATGTTCAACTAAAAATGAGAAAGAAAGTCAAGTTATATAGAAAATTATATTCCACGCTATGAAAAGATATGAAAAAATGTAAGCATTCTACATACTTTAACTCTTTCAAAATTGACATTTCTCAGAAGACTATATTTTAAAAAAGAAAAACATCACACTATCATCATTTTCACTACAAATATTTGGGTACAATATGAAATACTACTAGAAAAATAACATTCTGTCTAATAAAATAAAAATAAAATACATATAACTTAAAAAATAAATATATTGCTTAGAATAGGCACCAGACAGTCTTTTACTGTTTTTAAAAATATGACTTTATTAATTCATATCAACATTGTTTTACACTTACCGTGCGTTTTACTCAGATGTTTTTTATTTTTATTTAAATTTTTACACAATGGAGATGTTGGCAACAGAGGACACCTAATTATAAAAAAATAAATAAAAAATTGATAAATTCAATGGACAAAATCAGATTAGGAAAAGGTGTCAAAACTTACTTTTACTAATTTGTGATAATCTACACATGACATTTTCACTTCACTTCACTATACACATCAGGTTTTTCTGTGACTTGAAATTCCAGTGTTTTCACAGAAGTCATTTCAAGGACCGTGAAGGACCAGACACTCATTGAGAACTATCACCATGGATTTGCCAGGGAAGTGATGCTTCACTGACTTTATAAACTTTTGTGATTAAGCGATTATCTTGTAGACAAGAGGAAAGTGGTTCATATGGTTTACCTGGACTTGAATGCTTTTACCATTGTCTCCCATGAGATCCTCATAGAGAGGCTGATGAAGTATGGGCTGGAGGAGCACACAGCAAGAACAGCCAGGTCCAGAAGTGATTGGTGGCACAAAGTCTAGCAGGAATCAAATAACTAGTGGAATACTTCAGGAATCAGTCCTGAGACCAATCCTGTTCAACATCTGCATTAATAATCTGGATGGTGGAGTGTGTCCTTATCAAGGCTTCAGAAGACACCACAAAACTGGGAGAATGAATGATACACCAGAGGGTTGTGCAGCCATCCAGAGATCCTGACAGGCTGGAGAAGTGTGCTGGCAAAAGCATCAACAAGTTCAACAGGGAAGAGTGCAGAGTCCTGCATATAGGGAAGAAAAACTCCATGCAGGGGACCAGCAAGTCCAGAAAAGGACCTGAGGATGCTGGCAAACCCCATACAGGAAGTGAACCAGCAATGTGCTCTTTCAGCAAAAATGAACAATGGTGTCATGTGGTGCACCAAGAAGTAATGCCACTAGGTCAAAGCAGGTGATCCTTCCCCTCTGCTCTGTTTTAGTGCTCAGGATTACATCCCCCAGTTCAAGACAGACATTGTGCTACTGGAGGGAGAGTTTAGCAAGGAGCCACAAAGACAATGAAGGGACAGTAGTGTCTCTCTTGTGAGGAAAGACTGAGAAAGTCTGGCCTGTTCAGCCTAGAGAAGAGGAGACTCAGCAGGGATTTTTCCAATGTATACCTGAAGGGTCAGTGCAAAAGAGGTTGTGTCCAGTGGTGTCCAGTGACAAGAAAAGAAGTAATGTTCACAAACTGGAACACAGGGAGTCCCAGCTAACTACCAAAAAGCATTTCTTCACTGTTCAGTTGACCAAACACTGATACTGGTTTCTCAGAGAGGCTGCAGAGTCTCCTCTTGGAAGGTGCTCAAAAGTGAACTGGACTTGGGCCCTGCTCTGAGTGCCCCTGCTTTAGAAGGGACCTCCAAGATGACCTCCAGATGTCCCTTCTGGTCCCAACCACTCTGTGCAATTTAGTAATTTCTCCCACTCAGTGCAATAAAGCAGGACAGGGAAACAAGTAAAGTTAATCCAAGTCAGAAAATAACACTGTGCAAAAGCATGTGATATACCTAACTGTCAGAAAAACAAATGCATTATCCAATTTTGAAAAAAAATAAGAACATTTTAAGTTATTCTGTACCTGGCAATGACTGATAGACTCCCTCCATTTCCACTTTTAAGAATACCACTCTGCTGAGATGTCACCAACAAAGCAGGGTTAACTTCCAACACAGTGATGATGTCTTCAAACATTGAAGTGATCAAGCATAAAACCTGCAATAATTACACTATAAAATAGCACAACATGTACTTCACAATTTAAGCTCTAACACAAAGGTATTTATAACAGAAAATGAAACTGTTTTTTAATAATGAAAATTACTCAGAGATATCCATAGATTTGGTCTCACAGCATTAAGCAGTCAAAAGTACTTAATGGTGTCCTTCAAAATATGCTTATGGTGCTTGTATGTAATATTATATGTATATATTTCATTTCCTAAAAAAGCTCTTTTGCTGATTTTCCACAGAAATTTTCTCACAACTCAGTTTTTGCAGATTTCTTGGAAAGATTCAGAAGTTCATCCCAGCATCTGTTTGAGGAAAAGGTGTAACAACGTTTTTACCTTTTTTTCCTCTAAGGCAGCGCCTCTGCCCCCTCAGTGGTCATTCTTGACATTCAAGGTACACACCAAACACCATAAAAAACAATTCACCTTTTGCTTTCTAGTCACTTCAGATAGTATTCAAATTTTGAGAACTATTAAAACTAGAAAACTCCTTAAAGAATCATCTCCAGCGAAATAACTCTGCAATTCACATTTTGAATAAATAAAAAAGTATACATGTACGTGATTTGTATACAAAATGCAGAATTAACGTTTATAAAAAATAACTGGAAATGTAAACATTCGTTAAATAAATGCTAAATATATACTCACCTTTCCATTAACTGCTTTCTTCATTAATGAACACAATCTAGCAAATCGAATGCTGAGGCCACTGTAATCTTTAACAAAAAGAACACAGTGGTAAGAGATGTATTTACATTTAAAAGGGAAAAAAATTTACTCATGCTGTTTTGATATAATCATAACCCACGATTTTCAGTATATACCCATCTAGCTTACAGCCACATCATGAAGTATGAGTAGAATAACATGCCTCGTAATTAGCTTGCTAAATTGAATAAGAATTCATTAGTAACCTCTACAAAAATCTAGTACTGACACATGTTCTGAAACAAGTCATCAGTGACAGAAAAGCACAGTAGAATTAATTGCTAAATTAAAATATTAAAAAATATTTTTTGCTGTATTAACTCTTTCACTATTTGTATCAGCCAACAAAGAAAAGCAATCATGTTAGATTGTAGCCAGACATTTTCTAATGATACCTTTGTAACATAAAAAGGCTTCCAGTTCCAAGTTTGCTAAATTTATTAATAACAAGCCAGTAGAGGTTCCTATCCAAAAATAGCTTCTATTCTGGGCACAGCATCTATTAGGAAAAAAAAAAAAAAAAAAAAAAAAGAAAGAAAGAAAACATACCTGAGTATGATAAAGAAGCTTTTTTTTTTTTTTTTTTTTTTTTTTTTTTACTATGTAAGACACAGTAATACTAGCTAACTTGATCCCAATATGACAAAAATAATAAGCCATCCCATAGAAGATTTTAAATGCATTTTTAAAATCTGTAGTTCAAAGGAAAAAGTTTTAATTAAAATTGATGCTGTGAAAATAACCTAAGAACCTGGTGATATTTTAAAGGACTTACATATTTTCTTCATTGTGGAAACATACTGAATAGTCACAGTGTTCAATTAGGAGAACAGGCAATGATGCTTCCACTGACCCCTCTGGTTTCATGCTGTTTGTTTTGCAAAGCTCAGAAGCATTTTGCCTTTCACCTAAAAAAAAAACAATCAGCAATATCATCAGTCAACGAAACAATGAAATAAGGCAAACAGAAGGGATTTAAGAGAGAATTAAAATTAATGCAGTAAAATAGCATGAAATAAGACCACACTATCTTTCAATTTCAAAAGATGGAGATGTCTTGAGCCAGAGAATCACCTTGCTGAGGTGCAATCATTATTCATTTATAAGTACTCAGTGTTATAAAAATACCACTGTCAGTTAAATAATATATCATGGGCGCTCTGGTATAAACGTAAAACAACAGCATAGCAAAAGATATAGCATAAAATAACACAGCGAAAAATAGAAGATTCTTAGAAGCTTCAAAGGTAACTGAGAAATGGTACTCAACTTAGACAATGGATTATCTTTTTTAGGAATTGATTTTATTCTCACATGTATCATGCAATGATTTACAAGCAGATACATTATCCAAGATGTTATTAGAGACATATATGCATAATTCCTCCCTGTATGCCAATCCCCACCTTCATATCAACTTCATAAAAGATTCCACATGACTGAGATTCAAAACTCTATCACTTACACTAACCTTTCATGGCATAAAAGGCACACACACTCAGTAGTCAATAACAATTGGAATATAGCAAAACCAGCATACTAGAAGCACTATGCTACCTAATTCTTCTTCAGATTTCCAGATTTTATTATAGAACTTCGCTTGCTCTTTCTTTAAGTCAGTATGTGCCACACAACGGTAATTATGATCACTGCTTAAACTGAAGATCCAAAGCTGAAAGAAAACAAAAGAAAAGCAACGGCAATGAAATTATACAAATATGAGCTAGAGGTTCAATACTGAACTCTGCTTATGTAAGTAATGAATTTTTATTCATCTTACCTGGGACCAGAAATTAAATTACATCTATCTATATCCCAAACTTTTCAAAGGTAATTTCATTATTAGCAGAAGAAGCCATTATCAATTTGAACAGCATGTCTAATTCCCATATGTTTATGTCTTTTAAAAACTCCTCACAGACTATTACCTACAATTAAAAATCCTAGGCTACCTGCGTGCAATTGCTTAATGGGCCACATAAGTTAATCTCACTAATACCTTTGTCTTTTTAGGCATCACCATATTTACATATTTAACTTTCTTCATGACCCATTGAACACTTACACTGAAGGAAGAGAGCTTCAATATGCCACAGAAAAAAATCAGATTACTTTATTCCTAGCATTAAATTAAAGAAGAATTCAAGTGCTTGAATTACATTTATTACATTTTTCTTAGAATTCCATCACACTAAAATCATGGTCTCTCCCATTTATGGTTATTTGTTTTATTCCTTGGCCAAAAAATGAGAATTCTGCTTTTCATCTTTTTTCTTTTAAAACAGATACTTATAGTACCTCAGTGTACATATACTTACTGATTGCAGTTCTAAAAACTTTAATGGTTTTGAGGAAAAAGTTTGCATTTTGTAATAAAGGTATTACATTGTTATGTTTGCTAAAATAATTGTTGTAGCATTTTAAAACCAGCATGCAAATTGTGATGCTTCTTGATAGATAAATTAATGATAGTTGACTATTTTGTCACACAGAGATTATTTTTTATGTCTACTACCTGTCCTTCAGCACATCCAGTGATGATCTGTCTCTTTTCTTCATCAATTAGTAGACTTAGCAAAGGAAATGCTGTTCCAAAAAAGTTGCAATCAGTTCCAGAATACACATGAATCAGAAATTTTATTCAAAATTGATAGCTCCTATTTATAAAGAAAGGTAAAAACAAAACAAAACAACAACAACAAAACCCTAAAGCAAAGGGTCTTCACTTTTTTTTGTTGCAGTGGGTTTTCCATTTCTAGATCTGTAGCCTGCCTTCCTAAACTGGTATGGCAGATTTTCAGTAACCTTCTATCCTCACTGCAGAGGCCGTGGTTTGCTGCACCCTTTCACCCAGGCTTAAATAGCAATATTTTTCAGAGCCCCATTGTCAGATCAGCTACTGTTATTCTCATGGCCTTGCTACTACAAACCAGTTCAATCAAAGCAACTGCCACAGGCTCAGAGAGGAGTCATTCCTTCTTCCTCTTCTTTCCTACCATAGGTTTGAGCTCTCCCTTTGCTTTGAGGCATCTACTAATAGATAAGCACAAAGCTTAACAACCATTTCCCACGTAGTTCCTTCCCCCAGTCGAAGTGTGCTCCAACTTGCTCTAATTGCACCATAAGCAAGAACAACCAACACAGAATTGGAGCATGTTCTGGTGAAAACCATATGGTTACTCTCAGGAAAAGTTCTATTGCAGAGGAGCGTCCTTGCTGCACTGGTGCTTGTCTTCCTCTCCTTTTGTTCTCATCTTTCTATAAAACGCAGCTTTTGACTTTAAAGTCTATGTATGCCTTCAACATCAAGCCCTGCTAATAAACCTACATATGGTACACTTGCAGTATTTCTTTTCATTTCCTACACAAAACTTTAAAAAAAAAAAAAAAAGCACATAGACAATAGAACTATTTACACATCTCAGTAAATGCCAACAGTTAAATGCATATTCTGTACAAGAACTGTTTATAAATATACACTGAAACTACCTACCCACTTTAAAGGAAAATATATGACCTAGCATATAGCTTACTATAAATATTTTTACTAGATCAACTAAACACTTACATACTGATTTTATTTTATTGTTCAGATCGATACATTTTGCTGTGCAAAAGTATATAAAAAAGGAAAATTTACCTGTTAATATCCCTGACTGATACATTAACAGTCCAGTAGAATAGTCCCATACCTGTGGAGAAAAACAAAATAAGAAAGGCACCTACTTAGATCTTAGGAAAAAACAAACTTTTAAAGGCCATCAAGTGGTGAAAACGAGGAAATGCAGCCACTGAAAGCGATGCAATATAGTGAGGTTGTTTTCCACAGGGTTTGTTTATTGGTTTGCCTCTTTATCATGTCGGGCTCTGTTTAATCTGTAAGTGCCAGAGTTTATTTGCCAGATAATAAAAATCACCAAAGTTAACACTTCACTGTACTGTTTTGACTATGAAAAACCTTCATTGTCATTAGAAATAAATAAATAAATAAAAATAATTCATTTTTACAATAACTTTACAAGCAATTCTTGAAAACAATATCTTGGTCTCTATAATATCAAAGATGACTTTTTCTTAGCTTTCAGCAAATATTTTTAGGAAAAAAAAGACAACATTAATTCAAAAATTCATTAATTCTATTTTTTTTTTTTAATGCAGCTCAAGAATTTCCTTGCCTTGAAGCTTCTGTCTTCAGACACCGATATAAGCATATTTTTCTCCCACGTGCAAAACTCAGCAGCAGTCACTGGAGCCAGGTGGCCATTCAATTTAACTAGTATAGCTTCATTCTACAAATAGGAAAGTCAAAATAAAAGCAAAGCAGATTTCAAAACAAAGCTGTCAATTAATTCAAGGTCTTAATAACTAAGAATTATTGCTAAAAATAGTATCAGACTTAGGTTCAAATTACAAACTCAACAAGATTTTCTTAAGCCAAATATAGCCACATATATCATTCTGCTGGCAGAAAACACTACATGCTGCATTTGCTTTTTCAAAGTGAGTGATAAAGGAGTAATTTTTCAGTCATTTTCAGAACATTGAGATATTGTTTAACTTCAACACTTTACTCTGTCATCATTTTTATGACGTCATTGATAATGCTATTCAGCATTTATTTGTATTTGTTTTCTTCTAAACGAGAATATGAATGCATACATTACCACATCATGATTCTATTGAAAGTGATGAACTTTAAGAAACAACAGCACTGTGGCTACAAAGAATGGTATCTCACCTTTGCACTTAACATGTAGATTCGATTTCCAGCACATACCGCCACTTGTTGATCATCTGGACTAAATCTTACATGAAGAACCAATCTCAGAAGAGTTCCAATAATAATTCCTTGAGGTGTTAACCCTGCAGCAATTTTATTATTACTGAGATTTAAAACTCTGATGCAGCAAGATTCTCACAAACATTGCATAGCAGCTATCTAACAAGATATTTATACCAGTATCTGTCAGGAAAATACACAGAGTAACCCATCATTTAATAATATATAACAATATGGGTTGGAAGATCATCTAGTCAATTAGACTAGGTTATTGGAAAGCAAAGCACAGAACTATATACCAGTAAGATTTCTCCATCTACCTTCTTGCCTAGACCATATATGGTACTCTTTGGAACACTAATAATAAGCGTGCATATCAAATCTCACTAATGTCAAGGATAGAATTTTTGTAGCAGAATGGCATGTCTAGAGAACCTAGTAGTGCCTTGTTCATTTTGGAGACAGGAAATCCTGATTCAAACCCAGCAGAACAGAGAATTGAAAAATATTTCTGAATATTTTTGATGAATATTTCAGCCACTCAGCCACTAAGCAAGGAGACTTTTCTTCTCCTGGTTTTAATTCTTCTCTGGGAAAAGGCTGAACGGGGGAGTACACCACTACAAATCATTGCATAGTAGGATGATAAGAATGGCTTTGAGAACAGACATTTTTCATCCCTCTTATCACCACATCGTTATGTTCATCTCAGTCGTTTTGTAGATCCACATTTTATGATGCTGCCTTCAACAGTGCACAGATTTTGGACATCTTATCAAGTCTTAGGATTCCATAGGCTGCAAACTAACCAGAACATAGCCACAACAGCTACAGATGTCTTTTTCTAGGTTTTACTCTAGACACTGAGGAGTCTTTCTATAACAGACTAATGCATCAAGGTTTATCAGCATGGAGAGATGAATCACATAAAGAACTCAAGTTCCTGACATTTGATAAAAATAACGTGAAAAAAAATAGTCCAAGACTGTGCAGAGAGCAGTCTGGGCAGAGACAGTCTACACAGCATCTGCTGAAGAGCGTGTGGACAGAGACAGAAAGGTGAAGAAGGAAATCTAGCAGCAGTGAATCTGGCTTTCAAATGTCTTTATATTAAATATACACAGACTGTCTACTGATCTTCTACTAAGTGACTTTAATTAATTTCCATGTTTGTTTCCCCTGAATTTTTAGTCCAATTTCATGCCCACTCCCTGAATCATTCCCTGAAACTCTGTTACACTTGCATGGATTAAAGTGTAACAATAACATTCATTATAAAAGTATTTAAAACATTCTCATTTCTTTACGAGTGGTTTTTTTTTTTTTTAATAATATGTAGCTTTGCACATTCACCATGGCAGAGTACGAAACACAATTTCTACGCATTAAATGATAGGCAAATCAACATCATTTTTAACAATGATGGGCCACCTGACTCTTCCACAACATTGACACAAAAAGTGGGTCATAAAGCCTCTAAATCATAATGCTATAACAATATGTTTAGGACAGTGTCACTGGGGCAGTAGTGAGCCATGACTTGCTCTCTTTCATTCTTCCTATACATTTCAGTCCATTTAAACTGCCAACAGCCGCCATTCAGCCCAGCCCAACCTCAGCTGCGTGTCAGCACCATGGCCAGCTCCCTGCCCTGCCAGCGCGGCAGCGCGCCGGTTATTCGGATGCGGTAAGGCGGTCGGGCTGCGCTACGGCTTGGCATCACCGGGGGAGAGCAACCAGGAAATAAAGCTTTTAGTATCTCGTATCTCTATCTCTAGTATCTCTAAACACTTTTAGAATCGTTGAATCTGAGAGGTTAATGCGTTCTATTCAGAAATAACAGCTTATTATACAAGTAGTAGTGGAAGAAGGTGTTGGAGGGTCGTTTGTTAAGGTGGTCATTGTTGAGAGACGGGTTCATCACTGCTAGGCTTATAGGTGGCAGTGAGTGATTGCCTTCTATTGCATATATATCTAATATATATGTTATCTAAATAATACTCTACCGTCTCGCAGTTTCGTTGTGCATTCATCAAGATTCCACACTATCACACGCTCATGGGAAGCTGAGCAGACTAGAAGTGGATTGATTTTACTTCCAAAAGACAGTGCAGAAATTGCATGCTGATGTCCTGACAAACATAATGGCTGACAAAAGTAGGTGGAAAAATAAGTCATTTCAAATTAAAATTACAAACAATGTAAAATTACACGGATAATGTTTGAAAAATTAACAAAATAACTGTTTCAAATTCATTTTCTTTCATTGTTCCAAAATCACTTAATATTTTACAATATAGCTGTAGTGGGATGAAGTAAACTTTCCTTGTAGCAGCTTATATGGTGTTGTTCTGGGTTTTGTGTCTAATCTGGCCACACGTAGATAATGCAAAATATTCAACCATTGCTGAACAGTGCCAGCGGTGTCAAGGCTTTCTCATTTTGCCATTCTGATGTGCCAACTTCCAGCAAGTAGGCTGGGGGCAGGCAGGAAGCAGAGAGCTGATACAGCAGGGCAGCTGCCCCCAGCTGGCGAAAGGAGTTTCCCATACCACCTGATATAGAATCATATAATCATAGAATGTTTTGAATTGATACGGAACTTTAAGATCATCTAGCTCCAACCCCCCTGACACAGGCAAGGAAACCTCCCACTAGACCAGGTTGCTCAAAGCCCCATTCAGCCTGGCCTTGAATGCTTCCAGGGAGGGGGCACCCACAACCTCACTGGGCAACCTGTTCCAGTACAGATTTTCTTCCTAACATCTAGTCTAAATCTAGCCTCTTCCAGTTTAAAACCATTTCCTCTTGTCCCACCGCTACATGCACTTCTAAGAAGTCCCTCCCCAGCTTTCCTGTAGGCCTCCTTTGGGTACTTGAAGGCTGCTATAAGTGCTATAAGGTCCTCCGGAGCCTTCTCTTCACTAGGCTCCCAGATCTGTCAGCCTGTCCTCATAACACATCATCTTCAGCAATGAAAGATGTTGAGGAGTTGATCAGAAGGTGACTGGGCACCACTGTGCTTGCAAGAAGCACTTACCTTTGCATCACTTTCTTCCCCTGTCCTTCTCTCATTATGCTGCCTCTATCTCAGCACACAAGCCTTTCTCACTCTTGCCCTATGGATCCTCTCGCTCATCCTGGGAGGCAGTGAGCCAGCGGCTGCATGCAACTCACCAGCTGCCAGACTCAGGCCACCAAAACCCCTTGAGTTATTCACATCACAGCAACAAAGCTCACAATAAATGCACCTTCTACACATAGAAGTGAAACCTAATGCTTCATCACCATATTTTTTCTCCATGCCTTCCCTTTTGACGTTTTTCTACAGCGTACAGCGGGAGGTGTTGTTACCTGTGCAGCAGGGCTGCCAGCTGTATTCCAGACGCACAGCTCGTTGCGATTCAGCGGGAAGGCGCAGTGCTGGTGTCCGCACGCCACCTGGACGAGGCACTCCGGCAACCTGGACTTAAACAGACGTTTTTCGCGGACGACCTCAGGGTCTTCGCTCCTTCCCCACGAACAACTGTCGCCCTCGCTTTCCATGCTACAGCGGGGCACCGCCGGCAGCTCGGGGTGCGTCCCGACCTCCTAACTGCGCGGGGGATCGGGACGAAGCCGCCCAGCCGCCGAGCAACGGGCGGGGAGAGAGCTCGTGGGAGGTCACTATGGCAACCGCGACGCTGCCGACGGGTCGCCGAGAGGGACAAGCACCGCTGCGCGTTGCGCAGTCACACAGGAGCAGGTGGGCGGGGCGGGTTGCCAGAGCGACGGCCGCGCGCGCAGCCCAACTCTCGCGATAGCAGAGGGCTCAGTCTGCGGCTAGCGCGCAGCCCCGCTTGGCCCGCCTGCCGCGGTGCGCGGGAGAGGCGGGGAGGCGGCGGCGGCGGCAACGGCGGTGAGTGGCGGTTGCGGGGCGGGGCTGGGAGGCGGCGCCCGCTTGTCGCGCCGCTGTCCGGGCCGGGTTCGAGGGGAGCGGCGAAGCGAGAGGGGCGGTGCCGGGCCCGGAGGCTCTTCGGAATCGGCCTCCGCGCTGCCTCTGTGCGGCCGCTGCTGTCGGGGTGTGCCTGCCCGCCTTGGGGCGGGATCTCTCCGCGCCGCCCTGCCCTGCCGCACGTCTACGGAGCCGCGGCCTCGCAGTCGCCGAAGCCCCGGGGCGGGTGGGAGGTGAGCTGCGTAGCGAAAGATAGAAGGCTATTTTTCTGTCGCTGTTCAGAGGGGTTTTTGTTGGTTTGGAAGGTTACGAGGGCGGGGCTGTTCTCTTGTATGCTGTCGTTGCAGAATTGGGGCCTTGAGGCCCATGCGACCGTAAGCTGGGAGCTATAGAAAAGTTGGTGTGCTGTTGTTCCTCCGTCTGTCAGCTATAAAACGCGTGCGATTTAACTGACGTTTCTGCGGGAGTCATGCGGTTTGTTTTGATGCTAGCAGGTTACCAACAGTTTAGTAGTAGCTGACATGTTTAAGGTAATTGTACAGTCTTTGCGGAAGGCACGAAGGGATGGAAGCCATCTGAAGCTTTAAAGCACCCTTGACTGGCATTTAAATTCGGTCAGCTGCGTTCTTTGGAAGTCTTCGGCAAGGTTTATAGCTCGTGCACTGAGTGCAGCTGTTGTGCTGAGGCCGCCTGGGCAGCAGCGTGCAACAAGGGAAAGGGTGTGGGAGCCTTGATTGTGTAACAGCCCCTTCCCTCTCTGCCCTTCCCCAGCAGCCTGAGCTGTCGTAGGTAAGTGCTGTAAAGAGCTGAGCGTTCATATAGTAACAAAAACTTGATGAAAGTACACACGCTTCTTCAGTGACAATATACTGCTTTTGGGCAGAGAAATAATCTACACGTCATTTAGCGCATTGTGTTTTCTCAGTAAATAACCAGCTTTTATTGAAGTTGCTTGATTTGGTGTGAACAAAAACTGATTCCTTCCAGGAATGAAATATACTAACTCTAAATCGTTTTGTATTCACAGAGTACTGGACTTGACAATAGGAAGAATCAGAATAAAACGTAAGAGCCATGGCAGCACGCTGGAGGAGAATCCTGATAGTATTTGTGGCAGCTCGAGTACTATGTTTGGTAAATGCCTTTGAAGAAGAGGATGTACCTGAAGAATGGATTCTTCTTCATGTTGTTCAAGGCCAGATTGGAGCAGGAAACTACAGCTACTTGAGACTAAATCATGAGGGAAAGATAGTACTTCAGATGCAGTTTAAAAGGTGATGCAGATTTGTATGTATCCGATATGACTCTTCACCCCAGCTTTGACGAGTACGAGTTACAGTCTGTTACTTGTGGCCAAGACGTTGTCCACGTACCAGCACACTTCCGCCGACCAGTGGGAATAGGGATTTATGGGCATCCCTCCCACCAGGAGAGTGAGTTTGAAATGAAAGTCTACTATGATCGAACAGTCGTACAGTATCCATTTGGCGAGGCTTCCTACAATCCAGAGGAGATGGAGGCAAGCCAGAAGTACTCGCACTCTACAGAAGATGAATCTCAGGATGAAGAGTCTGTTTTCTGGACTATACTTATCGGAATCTTGAAGTTAATACTTGAAATTCTTTTTTAAATTGATACGTGATGGGCTAAATCACATTTCAGTTTGTGAAATTGAACATGAATAACTTTCTATAATATTTAATACTCTTTATTGTTTCCTGAAGAAGTATTCAGTTTGATTTTCGTAAATCAGAAGGAAAGTGGTGGGGAGGAAAAAAGCCATATTTAATTTTATATTGTAAGTTTTTTTTTTCCCCTAAAAGTAAAATGAGCAGCAACTGTGCTATTTGCAGTATTCAGAGATCAGGACTTAAAAATGAATGTAGAGTTGGGGTTCCCTAAACAGGTGCTTAGGAAAAATTAACTCTTAGTGATTTTCTGTCATTAGTTTCTTGATAAAGACTGAAATACAAACTGCTGCTCTGTAGTGCCCCCTCAATTTGGAGCATATTTAAAAATAAATCCTGCTCTTCTGACAGGTTACCTTCAGTATAACTAACAAGCAATGGCTTTGAAGCGTACTGAAGTTGAGGGATGTAGGGTGAAGGAAGAAAAAAACAGCCGGATAAGGGGATAGATGGGCTATAATTTGACTGCTTGTGCTGTACATCAGTCATCTGTAAGCAGAGGCCTGTCCAGTCACTCACCACCTCTGCAAATCCATGACCTGAATCAAGTGCATGTTACTTCAGTGTTACAGTAGGGAGGGAAAGCCTTCAGCTGTTGTTACTTGTCAGTAGAACATTCTCATTCCTCATTAAAAGCAATGCAGTATATAGTACCTTAAGCCTGAGAGGTATTTTCTTACATCTCCCCTTTATAGCTTTTTGAGATTGATTTTTTTTTTTTTTTTTTTAATGTTTACAGTCCTTTTTTTTTCCCTGTAAATTTATATCAATAATTCAATAGTTTGCAAAGAAGATTTTTGCTGAAAGGAATTTTCAGAATATTGTAAGAAAGTCAGATTGTGTTCACTTTTTCCCTCAAAGTTAGTCTTTTCCAGGAGTACTTTTTGCCTTGTTTGAGTCTTTCAAATTAATTGCTATGCAAATAAATTGCTCTGTGATTTTCTTTTCACAGAGCTTACAGATGAGTACACTGAAATAAATAAGCGTGGTACTATAATTTTATACAAATGGTGCATGTACTATTTAAATTTCATTATATAAAGCTTTTTCTTTTCGAACAGGAATTTGACTTTTTTGTCTAGATAGCTGACAGGACGTGATTAGAGACTTGTCTCACAAAAAATGGTTATATAGCCAAAATTAAAAGTTTATTTGATAAAAAGAAAAACGCAGTGGTATTGTTCCTCTTAAAAGTGGTTGGTTAAATAGCACCAAAGTATCACTTCAATTTGTGCAGTTAAATTTTGAAACAGCAAGGTTTTTTAGGGGAGTTTAGCCTTCCTTGCTGTTTTTCCCCCTTCTTCCTCCTCTTCTGGGGATGGGAGGGTCTTTCTGACAACAATCACAAATCCAGCGACCTATGAAAAGAAAGTTATCAATTAATGGGAAACTACCTTTTTTGTATTCACTCATCTAGTTATGCACCTTTCACCATTTCAATAGGTTCTCAGCAATTTGTAGCACTTTGTTTAATGTATAAAACCAGCTCTTCTTTAAAATGTTAAGTATCTTTTCTAAAAGGTACAGAATGCAGCATGTACAATTCACCATCCCTTGCAGACTCTCTGCATGTAACAGTTGGTTACTTTAACACTTGCGGATCTCAAGAAGGGCCAGCGCTGCTAAGGCAGTGGTTCTTAGAAAAGAAATGACAAACTACAAGGTTACAAGTTGGATTTTCATATGAATGACCGCAGTTCAAGGTTATGGGTGGTTACAGCAGAAAAGAATGATGGCAGTTGAAGAATGTTGCTATTGTGCCACAGGCTAGGAGGGCTTGTTTCCCAAACTAATGTGAGTTATTGCAGTGCAGTTGGGCAGCACAGATTAAAGTGCTGGCAGGGGCTCAACACCAGACCTTGTACTAAAACCTGTTAATGGAGGGAACAGTAACGGCTTGAGCAAAGAGCAGGAATATTAACTATTTATATTACAACAGCTGGAATCTCAAAAGCTGCTTTGCTCATTTTAAAGTTTTGTAGGAATATTATCTATTTTGCTCAGATTCTCTCCTTAAGTCAGAATGAAAGCTGAATCAGCCACAGAACCTGGACTGACGTGAGAGCAAGCTCTAGTGCTTTCCCAAATGGGAATATATATTTGAGGTAGTAGTTACAGGGAATACTGTCGCTGAATACGTCATCACAAACATAGCATGGATTTAGTATCATGTGAAAAGCAGTGCTGCTACCAGTTTGCCTCTGAAGTTTTCTTTACACGGCCTTGAGTTGGCCAGGAGATACCAATGAGCAGGTGATTCAAAGGTATAAGCTGCCTGAAATTTAGGTACCTCACTTCCAGATATGACATCTGAGAATAAAAAGGGCAAGGAAAGGTGTTTAAAAAGGTGTTTACAAATACTATATTAAGCATACTTTTTAATTTAGAAATTAAAATAATAGCACACTTTATTAATGTGAAAGCTGTATTCCAGCAATATGCAGCAGTACAGGCGTCTTTACAGGTTTCTTTTAAGAAAAGAGATCATTATTCTCAGTATTCTGTGGAAATGTATATTTAAAACAAAATAGCTCCAAGTGGGTCTGGATTTTGTTGTAAAAGCCAATTATATTTCCTATTGAGGAACTGCCAGGTTAAACTGTGCACAAGTAAATATACAGAAATAAAGCTTATGAAAAAATGGTACCCTGCTGGATGCTTTCCAACACTATTGTTCATTCTTACCCTTCACACTGCTTTTAAACTTCTTTCAAAAAGCAACACATCTATTCTGACAGAATCCCCAGGACTCAGAGGAGGTGGGAAGAGAACAATTAAATCTTTATTACCTGAGGGAATAGCGTCAAGCCCCACACAAAAAGTGTGATAACCACGGTCACATACATCACAGAACATCATTTCTTCTTCATGGTGAGGCTGCCCACACATAATGCATGTTTTACACTCCATACATTGCCAAGGGTAAGTCTTAATCATAGCAACAAGCTCCGGGGTCATATCAAGGCAAGAAGGGTGGCCTAGATTAAAACCAATATTATTACTATGTCTGAAATGAAATGTAAAATTATTTAGACTGCTTTTACAGAAGCTGAAGCCGAGCTCACCTCCTGGTGAGATCTGATAGTGCACTGAACGTGTCAGTACACGTAACATTAGATAGGAAGCTTTAATGAAGGAGAGAACAGGCAAGAGAACTGTCGCACACAAGTACAAATACTTCCACCAAAAATCTGTCAGAGATACTCTCTTAGGAATCCAGTTAGCGCGTACAGATACTTACCACTGTTGTCACACTGGGAGCAATGTATAAGAGCTTCAGCTTTTCCTTTCTTGTTGGACTCCTTACCCTTCAGACAAATTCCACATATAGCATTTGGAATGACCTTTGGCTGGAAGGGTAGAAGAGGACTATAAATTCATTCCAGAAGAATTCACAGATTTAACAGGAAACGTATCTCCTTAACTCTAAAAATTAATGATTTATCTGCTGTGTGAACCTCAGTACATAGGACAATAACTCACAATGAGTGATGTTTCAATCTTTGATTAACTATGTACAATTTTGCACTTGGCACACCTGCAGTGAGCATGGTGTAAGTTCAGCTGGAGTAGAGCATGTAGCGTGTCTTCCCCTGAATTCATCAGCTAACAATCCTCTACATGTAAATTACATGATGTAATATTAAAAATTTCAGGGATTTTGTACTTTTTTTTTTTTCACCAAAATAGAATACTTCTTTATGAATGGCCATGCAGATTTTCCATGTGGAATAAATTAAATACAATTTCCCCTTTGCATCGACTCTCTAAACATAGAAATTTAGTTACAAAAGCAATAAACTAGATTTTTGTATTGTTAGTTTTAAAGTATCTGGTTAACTGTATTATATACTGCTACCCTTCCTTATTGTGTCCAGTCATAACCGCAGTAAGAAATACACACCATTGTACCTAATTATAGTTTCATAATATTTCTAAGAGATCATCTGGAGCCTATTTGAGTGCATGAGATGCATTTAGAAGGTAAGAGAGACATAGGAGCCTGTTAAATTGAGCAACGTTTGTGGATTAATTCTGTGTCCAAAACGAAAAGACAAACCAACAGAGTTCTAACTCAATGATGATCAAAAAAGATACAAGGCATCACATTTTTCAGAAACATCTTCACGAGGACCAAGGAACAACCCAAGCATTATGAATTTCAAACACACTTCAGTACATTGTTGAGTTTTGACTACTGCTTAATAATTTCAAACCCAATTTCTCACTAATTTCAATAGTCCTCACTGATTTTAATGCCTATTGCCAGAGTTTTGAAAAGAAATGCTGCTGCAAAGGCACAGCAACTAGAGGGAATTCAAGGCATATTCCATTTTCTGTGGAACCAAATGGCTTGTCAGTAAGCAAGAACAGTCCCAGTCAAGTACCAACCATTTGTGGGGAGAGGAATGAAGTTTAATTAAAAAAAAAAAGAAAAAAGAAAAAGAAAAAAGTATATGTTTAAAAACAACAAACAAAAAACAGATCTTTTGTAATGCAACTTACAGTTAAGTGCGTCTATTGCCCGTGCCAGTTTTTAAGCTAGTACCTATATCTAGTTAAAAAAATAAGAATAATCTGAACTCATATTTAAGTGGTCAGGACACATTGCTTAAGGATTTATGAAGTGTTCCATCTGTTTAAGTAAAAACACAGTTACTGTCTCTGATGTTGACTGATCTAAACAGTTTTATTTTAAAAAAAAAACAATAAACACCATACCAGCTCTTCACTGGTAACTTCCTACAAAAGATGACAGAGGCATTCATACAGACTTTTTTTGCTTATTTATTTTAAAAAAGCATAGTCAACCTGTTTTATACATAAATATAATAAAACAATAAAAGAAGTCTAACATTCACAAAAGTCTCTACAAAGTAATAAATATAATGGAAGCAAAAAACACACGTAAAGTCTCTTACTGTTAACTAATCTATGTGTCCTACATGTATACCTTTATATCCTCCTCCTCTCAACAAAAGTGGCACACACTTAAACTTTGTCAGTGTTGTAGCATCTACCCTTCTGTTGTTCGGCCTACATTCTAATTTATATTGTGGTTGTGTTTTTATCTATTTTCTAAGTAAATCAAGCCTTTCTAGAATAGCAAGTGCACTTCTCTAATCAGACTTCTAGTTTGTTACAAATTTGTATCTCACTGCCTTTAATATTCAGCAGCATACTCCCTTGTACTCCATCAAAACTAAAGTGAGCTACTTTCTGGTCACTGTACTTGCATCAGGGTACGTGCATTAACTCTCTGCTCTATATATTTCTAAAGTCAGACACTGATACAGGTGCATTAATTAAAACTGCTTCCATCTACACTTACTTCACTAAATTGTGTTTATTAGAAATCGTGCATTTAGGGGGTGGGTAGGATGGGAATCACAGCCTATTAATAATACAGTTCCAACAGTATGGAAGTAATTTTTTTCTTTTTTTTAATAAAAAAGGAAAAGAAAAAAAAAAGAAAGATTTCACATTTTTTAACAATTCAAGTTCTGTTATCATAAATGGCTTTTAGAAACACTATGAGGGAAGTGTTATCAAATCCAAATGGGAAGTCACAATACCCATCGATTATATTTTGCTTTGTACATATTCATCTAATCGGGGTAAGGAAGGGGGAGGAAAAGAATGCAGGTCACATAGATAATTGCTCTGCTAGTTTTAATCTCCATGCTGCTGTGCTGCAGCTCTCAAAGTCAGCATTCCAATGATGCCATTTTTGCAAGGTCATATTCTGAACACAAAGCATTCCACTTGCATATATATAGACCCGAAATAGAAGTGTTGTAAAATATAGTTTCTCAACACGTTTCAGTTTTGTGTGCAAACAAAAAAAAAAAAAAAAAAAAAACCCCAAACCTCCTTTACTTTCAACAATACCCTGTGTGCGCAATTGCAATAGCCAGTCCTGCAGCAACAGAGACTTGCTACTTGTAACGTGACAAAACATCTAACACATCCTAACCCTTCTTTATCTAAGAACTGACAATAAGAATGCCTCCATACAAAATACATTATTTCTTTTACTTAAAATTTAACTCCATGGAAATGTGTAAATCCTGTAATACTCACAATGTGTTTCTATAACTATACATTTGCATTCTGATGCTGTAGCAATTATCCTTCAATTAAACCACAAGTAACCAAATTTACTGTCCTACAAAAATAGTCAATATTAGAGAATGATACAGAACAAAGGTATTACAAAGTTTTAGAATTCACAGGGACAACATTTTAAATCAGTTAAGTCTTCAGCTCAAAGTGCCTTAACATTCAGGCACGTGTGGTATATAATTATCTGGTGTTTTTAACTGATTAACAAACAAGTCTTTCTATCTTACCAGCTAAAGTGTCTCATATAATCGAGTTTACTGAAAGCATTTAAACACTCCCATGAACAAGAAAGCCAGTCCTCCCAACACAACATCACCACCTTGACCTATCAACGGGCTGAGGGCTGATGCAGGCAGGATACAGCTGCCACTGCAAAGATGTGGCACTGTGAATTTCCAGTAACAGATTGTTACTCATGCAGTTGGTGATTTTGAACCCATAATTGCTATGGGAATCCATTTCTGAAATGCAATGCTGTATACCACCAATGTAACTTTTTTTTTAAAGTTCTGTTGTTTAAAATTATTTTCTCTGTGCATTCAAAAGGCCATGCATAGATTAAACTAAATCAAATACTCAGAAATCTCAAAGTTAAGTGAAACTTCTTTATGTAAACCAGTGGCACACAATCACTAACGTCAAGGTAAACAAAGCTAAAAGAATGTCAAGTGCCATCATAGGATTTCATGTTCATGGGAACATAGGTATGCATTCTGAGTCTACAACAATTTGCGAAGTTACATATAAAAAATAAACTTATGGTACCACAGTCTAAATCTCCATAGTTTGCATATTTAAGTTGATGAAAGACAAAACACAATCGGAGCTTCACACCTGTTATAAATTTTTAAAGTTACTGTATGCAGAGAAAATTTATCAAAGCTGTCCAATTCTTGCTGTATATTAGCTTCTTAGTTTATAGCTTATTTATTGTTAACTTGGTGCCTATAGATCAGAAACAGTTTTGAATACAGAATGCAAACCATCAACAACACACTCTTGCTGAGAAAGTTTCTTGATATGCATGATCTTGCCACTGACAGTTTTCTTTTTCATAACCTCTCTTAACATGCACTCCTGTTTGTTCTATAAACCTTATGTTAATATAATGTTTTTCTTTTCTATAGGCCTATTCCTGTTCCTGTATGTCAAAGGATAATTCTCATTCTTTTCAGTGGAACAGGATTGGACAACATGTTTTAGAAGTGTTCAGTTATATTCGAAACACTTCTTGTTAAGCAGAAAAAAATAATGATAACACACGTCGATTTCTGTTTCTTCTGAAAAGTATTTTTATCAATCTTCTTACCATCTCATATTTTTAAAATTATTCTACAGTAATACTGATAATTTGTGTCTTAGGTTTGGCAATCACTGCTTCATAGCTCAAATGTATTAACATCCTAATGAGTCAGATAAAAGCATATTGCCTACAAACTTTTCTACATAGTATGAACTACATAAAATGTTCTTTTCCATATAGTGTTAAAGTGGTTATGTAGTGTTGCCTGTACAATTGTTGCAAGCTTCTTGCCTTTCATCCTATACATCGTAACATCTCAAGATGAAAGACTATTTAAAATGAACATTATAACAACATGTTCAGCCACATCGCTGCACTTTACAGCGCTGATCTCTAGGTACGTACTAAACAGTACAAAAAATAACGGATACCAAGTGCTAGTTTTGAACTGGCAACTAATTCTGACTGGCATGTCAAAGTCAAGGCAGAGAGAAAGATGTAGAGTTCCAACGACCAGTCCACAATGGATTTTTCTAATGTAGCTGCCTAGGAATCAGAGAAGTGAACAGAAACAGAGGCCGCTGAATAGCTAGAGTACAGGAGAGGCCCATGTGAAATAAAAGCAAAAAGGAAGTAAGGAAGCAAACAGATGGAGCACACAACAGGAGAGCAGCTAGTGAAGTACAGCAAGCAGAAGTTCCATAATACTGAAATACAAGTATTTCAGGGAGAGGCTGGTCAGTAAAGATGTTCAGTCAGGGGCTTTTTTCTTCTACCTTGTACCCAGGAACTGATTTGGATAATACAGAACGTTTGGAACCATCTTTTCTTGGAGTAGCACTTTTGTCTCTCGTTTTTTGTCTTCCCTGAAAAGAATCTTCCTGGTTGTCTGTGGCGCAATCACCTTCAGATACATTGCCAGACGAATTGTCCTACAATGAAAATACCATAGCTATATTTTTTACTTTTTTTGGATAGACAGTCTTTTGTATGCCCCTTAGAGCCGACTAAGGTAAAAGAAGGACATCTTTCCTTCTACAAAAGTATGGGGTACAACAAAATAAAACATCTTTTCTTGTAACCCTTATCTATTTGTTTTCATGCTAAAAGACTGGCATCAGCAATAACAGTAATGCTTTTTCAGTTATCTTGATAGCATAGTGGGATACACTAGTTCTTTGAACCATTTTCCTTTGACAGTCAGCAAGAAATCAACTGTATGCAAGATATTTATGTAACAGAGGGCCAGCAAAAAGTTAAAAGTGCCCTGGCCATGCATTTAAAGTGTATTAACAAACAGCACTAATTCAAATTTAATATGCAAAGGTTTTTTCTGCTACCCTCATCTCTCATTTTCACCAGGAGCACCCTAAATATTTCATGTGGATTGCAGCAGAAGAATGCCAAAGGCAAAACATGCTTCAACATTTAATACAGAACCAAACATAAATTTTATGCTGCAGTTAAATAATTTTGTGAGGAATGGGAAGGTAAGAAAAAGGGGAAGAGGTTCAAAGAAAGTGAGAAACCAACATAAGCATAACTGAGAGCAGCAGCACAAGATTTTTCTCAGAGAAGTGTTAATAAAAGCCTCCAAAAAGCTCCAGCAGAAAACAATACAATTGTTTCTTGCACTAAACATTGAAAGGCCATGTAACAATGGTGCCCTACAGTAACAGGCATCTGTAATCTGCCTATATATGCCCAGAACCTAAAATCAAAACAGACTAAACAGACACAGGACAAAAGGAGGAGCGTAACAGAAAAGCAAAGCTAACTACATGGTAAAAAGAAATTGTATGTTTCACAGCTGTTGGGTGTGTTTATTTATTTATTTTTTTTAAATTATGGCAGGGTTATTTAGGACAAGCCCATTAAAACACTACAGACCAAGAAAACTGCTACCTGACTCCAACGACAGGGAGGGGATAAAAGGAAAAAGCATATTATAGGACTCAACAGGTAGAATGGTAGGCAGCTCAGGACTCAGGAAAAGAGGCTTGAGAACTGTCTACCTTTGTATTCAACAGATATTTTGCCCAAACATTACCTTCCAACACCAAACTCACTTCATAAGAATCTCTTTTCAAATATTCCCTACACCTTTCCCACAGAAGCACATTTTCCTTTTTGTGTGCTCTCATTAAAAAACCATCTGAACTTCTGTGGAAAATGAAAGGATAACCTGCTCAGTCCAAATACTTTGCCATTAATAAAAATGGAAGCCAGCAGACATGGGAACTAGAAAGAGGTGATTAAAGACCAACTATTAAAACAAATAAACAAACAAAAAAACCCACAACCTGGAGTATGATTAGACCAAATTTTTGTGTTGAAATTTAACATTCTAAACTTACATTTTCTTTCCCCAAAATATAAGCAAAAAGGGCATATTAACACTATCATTCTACAAGCTGACCCCTTCCATTCTTCTTTAGTTATGAGTATTTTGTAAATATTTAACAATATGGAGAAATTTTACATTTTTTTTTACCCTCTATCAATTACCCACTATCTAACATTTTAGTCAGTTGAACTAGAAATTGTTAAGTGCATCTGCAATTTTATATTCTGTTTTTCTCAGAATTAGGGCTCGATTTTCAGAAAATGGTCAGCACCAATACACCAACAACACCAATGCCAACTATTTAGTTGTACCTGAACAGCTCATCTGAAGCACAACTGTTCCTGAGTATCAACAAACACTACCAAGGCAGGTATGTGAAACTTTTGCTTATATTCCAGTAACAGTTAATTTGAAGTTTGCATAAGTAAAGAGAACATACACACCTATTAAAGATTTATCATAACACAACAACAAAACTGCTTTCAAACTTTTCTTTAAGCTGCAGCAATAAAGTATCTGTTTCTGTATTGAATACTTCCTGCTTCTACTTCATAGGAAAACACAGTAAACAAGGCTAGTAAGTCCTTTCCTTTAGTGATAGGATACATTCTATGAAACCAAAATAGCAAAATATGCTGTGAACTGAACTGAAATTCACTCCTCTCAGAAACGCTAGCAGCCAGACTTGTCACTTGAGGAAAAGGCTGTAAGAAGGAAGGTTCTTCAAAACTTATTTAAAAAGAAGAAAAAAAGGGCCTGGCATTCCAGAGATTTGTTTGACTTACTTTAAAAACAGAGCAAAACGGAAAGTTGAAGAGAAACGTTACAAAATAGAGAAGTACTAAAAAGGTGGGAATTTTGAGTTTGCAATTCTCCTTCAATTTACAAACGTTAAAAGATTCTAATAGGAAATTACTGAAACTAAAAAAGGCAAAGAGAAAGGATTATTTTTGTTGTTGAAGAATACTTTCAATTTGTCTCACCGAATTGCCTTTGGTTTTCCGTTTCTCGTCACCTCGCCCTTCCTCTGCATCATCTGAATCCCCATCACTGTCTAATGCAGGCAGCTCTGGATCCAAAGGGGGTTCGTAAAGAGCTGTGTTTAATGGTAAGTAACGAAGTTCATCTGGAGAATATCTAAAGTTATTAAATAAATAAATGAATGCCTGTGCACTTTATGCATAGATACTACTCACAAAATATACAAGAAAATTAGAGAGAAAGAGTAAGAAATGTAAATAACTCCAACCCTCCTTGTCAGGGAAGCACATATAAACATGCACTTCTAAAAAGACGGGAAACTTACTTATTTATCCCCACAAATGTTATACTATTTAGTACTTCTCATCTTTGTGTAGGCAGATATTCATGGAACACAGGAAGAGTATATTTGCAATGTTGCAAACCCGTGCAATCATAAAAGGTCACCTGAATGTTTACAGATTTTTAATCAATCCATGCCAACAAGGCATATACTTTGTTTATAAAAGTACATAGCATCTGTTCTAACCCAGGGCACACAAAGAGTTGGGGTCCAAAGCAAAATAAGTTGGTAGATTCCAGATCAAGTTTCATGATTGCTGAAAGGGAAAAAATTGCAAATAAAAATAACTACAGGATAACGTCAAGATTTAACCAGATTATCTGAGCGGGCCAAATTTCAGGCACCACAATACATCAGAAGAGGGGACACTCTCACAGCAAGTATTTACATACGTGATGTTGACAAAAGTCCCCATGCAGCACATTTGTTAGACTAGCAACTGCTTCAAGCATAAGAGTAATTCAAAACTTTGCTGCAAATATACTCAAATGTTTTCCACCAGCCAGATGTAGAGATCAGTGCAAAAGAAACAGCAGTTGCAATGCTTTTAAAATACCTTTTGTAGTACTCCTGGAACTGGCCGGGTATGAGAGCCACTGGATAAGGACTAACCTTTGTTCTCTCTGTAGGCAAGATTTTGTATTTTCCTTGAGGCACCTGGATAATCTGTTGTTTAACACAAAACAATGAAGTTCTTGTTTTGTAAACTTTTGAGCTTTCTTTACCCTCCGTTCCCTGCAAATATTTTGATGTGCCAGTTTTATCCCATTTAATCAATCAGAACAGCTACCTGAGCTCTCCCATGGAAAATTCAATTCATTAAAATGACAAGAGATCCCACTCACAAAACAGTGTTACAGATTTAAGTCTAATCAGGATGTGCTTGGTGAACTGAAAGAAGACAGACTACTTCTAATAGTACGGCATGTAAAAACATTAAAAAAAAAAAAATTAGCAATTGAAGCAGTAATCCTGAACTTTTGTGAGAAGCATCTCTGATGTTAATTATTATTGAGGGTCCATAGTGGTAGAAGGTAGCAACAACACCGCCATCTAATGCCAAAATCAGACTGTGCCACTAAAAAATCCCATTAATAATAAAATACGTCAAGAAGAATCTTACAGAAGCCTTCTTTCTTTAGAAATGAGTCAAAGGAATTATCCACCATCTTGTTTGTAACATATCACTGTCAGGAAGATATTACCTTTCCATGATATATACCTTACTGAAATAATTTGCACAGACAAAATGTTACATCTAACAAAAATAAGGGCGTAAAATTTGATACAGAGCATTCTTTTAGATAAACAGCTAACTTTTTAAATAAATATACTGTTCAGAGAGAATTTTAGAAGCATTCCAAAAAAGAACTGGCCATTTACATGCACAGATGTAACAACAGAAACTTCTTAAACTAAACATCCTCCGAATTTTATGTTGTTACCAGCAGATTAGAGACAACAAAGGAAAAGCTTACATGGATAGAAGTTAAAAAAAGTTTTATATTAAATGTATTTGAAATTATTCTTTTTAAACATGGTGTGAAATGGTTAAAGCCCCTATGTCTCTGTAATGAGATTAATCAGTCCCCTGAATTATAAGATTGTTAGAAAGGTTCTAAGAAACACCCTTACTAAAACATGGAGCTACCTTTTGGCATTGATAAAAAAAAATTAATTTGCCTACATGTGTCTGTAAATCAAAATAGGCTCTTCTTTCTTCCATTCGCTCTCGGTTTAAATTGCTGTTGAATTCTGCAGCTTTCTTGGCAGCTTTTTTAATATATTCTGGAACTTTACTGGCTTCTACTTTCTGTGTGTTCTGCTGCTGCATTTGCTGAAACAAAAACAACTTCATTAGCTTACACACATTTCACTACCAGTTTGTGAATGCTTTTTTATATATTCCATGTTACAGATCTGGTTCACTTCACATATGCTATTTACTCACAGAATACTCTTTATAATGATCTGTTATTCGCTGACGTTCTTTCTCTTGCAGTATAACAGAATACTCAGCATGTTTGGCAGGGTATTCTTTAATCATAAGATCAATTACTTCATCACTACGCAAAGCTGTTAGACCTAAAATAGATAAAAGCAATAATGATGCTATCTGGCAAAACTAACTGTGGGTTATTTATATCTCACAATCATCAACTGAAGTTTTTGAGAAGCTAAAGACAATAAACTACTGTGCACAATGCCTCACCCTCTATCACATAGGAGTGAACTTATGACATTTAGCTTTCAAGGCTGATTAAGACTTTGCTTCTCCCCAAGGAGGAAAGATTCTTCTCTTGCTTACATCTACAGAAACCAAACCCCTAAGAGGCAGAATCTTTGCTGAAAGCAGGACCTGGTGACATTTGTTTCAGTTTCTTGCAGGGGTGAATGGTTAGTTTCACTGCCTCTCACTATTTAATTATGAGGTCAGGTTCTCTATACAAATCAAAAAAGAACCATTGCGAGGTCAATTCAGAGCAGCAAATTATGAGGTCAGGTTCTCTATACAAATCAAAAAAGAACCATTGCGAGGTCAATTCAGAGCAGCAAACTGCACGCAGATTCCTGATTAAACCATTTCAAGTTTAGAAGTCAGAACGTGTCATTTTGCAGCTATCAAGTCACTCAGAACCCCTCTTCAAAAGCTTCCAATACAACTAATCTCCGTTGACAACAGGATAGAATTTGGCATATGTTATCACAGGGACAGTTGACGCAGCACATGCCTCTACTGTAGACCTGAGATAGAATACATCATTTTGCTTCTACTGGTACAAATTGGATATTGTTATATCCTGCATATTAAAGTAAAACTTTCAAGAGAGTTCTCTTGAAACTTTAGAGAGATGTTTCAAGAGAGAAACAAAGGCAGTGTACCAAGGACTGTTAATTTATAAAGTGGTGTAACATCTGCACAGATCCATGGGTACACTGGGGAAAAAAAAAAAAAAAAACTGACAGGCATCCTTTAATTTTTAACACACTCCAAGTCACACATATTAGCAGAGAAAGAACAAATACTTGAAGTTCCTTCAATATAAAATGCATTCATGACACTGTTCTATTGCATATACACTTAAGTGGCTTAATATTCACCCTTCTGATACCTAAGACACAAGCTCAACTCTATAAAATACACTGTTTGCTGAGTTGCTACTAATTCAGCTGAACAAGATAGACTTTTTAGTTTAAAAAATCATGCTGTGCTTTTTATGTTAAGGAGAAAAAGGGTTATAAAAGCTAATTTACAACATAGGTTTTATTAAGAAATTGGAACAGAGCCAAAATTTGTTTTTAACAATCAATATTGAGCATTGATAGCCTTTGGCCGATTTACACAAACTAAAAATAAAATACAAACTGGTTTTCATGTCAGAATTTACATTTTCATTTGTGAGTCATTCACTTCTCTACCAAAATGAGTCACATTTTCAGTGTGTCATTTTTTATACCATAACAAGGAATTTTTTTCCTCTTACCTAACGTGCACTGAGTCTCTGTGATAACATTTAGTTCTCTGAGGTAGAGTTTCTCCTTGTGAGACAAATCTCGTCGTTCTAAATCTTCAGAGAAAACAAAAGAAAAAAACAGCAACAGAAGTGTATAAAATTACTCAAAATCCCCCATAAACAACGTTAAAGTGTTTGAGAATTTTACTTCCAGGCAACAAGTCTGCACTATACAGGAAATGGAATACAAAGATAAAGCCAGCTTTACAGTAAGAAATCACCAACAAAATACTTTCGAATTAAGCTGAGGTCAGTTTTCAAAAGCCACCTGCTGATCTAACACTCAACTCATTCTTTTGTATAGATTTTTTAGTGGCAAGACTGAAAAGTCTTAAATTACTGTGAAAACAAACTATAGGGTACATTTCCAAAATGCCAGTAACAAAACCAAAAAGTACAACATACAAAACTAATTTTGCTATGATCTTTTTTAATTAAATGGACCATTCTGCAGTCGAAAAGACACAGAGATTACATTCAAAATGTAAGAAGACAGTTTTAGAAGTAAGACTTAAAAAAAACAAATACCTGGATACTTTCTTTTAAAGGAAGTCACACCCAAATATTCACTAACTTGCTCCTGAAGCATATAGTATTCCCCTGTTTCATCTGGTGGCCACTTGTACTCTATCAGGTTTTCAGCAGGAAAATAGCTGTATCTGAGCATAAGAACAACACCAGGAGAAATCAAAGAATGCTGGGAGAAAAAGACCAATAGCTACTGGCATGACTCAATTCAGAAAGTTAAACAAAGAATATGAAAGAGTGGAGAAGAGCCAATGCTTCAGCATATTGAACGAAACAGTAAGACCAGCAATAAAAGTATTGGTTACTGGTATACCAAAGTACTGGTATTACCCAAGGTCCTGACTAGAAGTCTCACAGCTCCGAGAACTGTCCCCTGAGCCCATCCGCCGTCTTTTGGATGGCTGGCTGCCATCATTGGAATTTTCTTCAGTGTCATCCTGAAACAAAAATGAAAATAGATATTAATCAATTTCAAGTACTGAATGGGTAATTTAAAACATCGAAAACATTCTAAGACAATATAAAGTTTAGATACATCTGAAGTACTCAGCTATTTAATAACAGTCTACACAAAACTGGCAGGACAGTTTACACAGGAAGCATAAGAACCGGCAAACAGTTTATGGAAAGATTGAGTAGCAAAAGCTTTTTGTTTACAGAGGGATTTAAAAAAAAAAACCTAAAGCTACTGACTAGTAACATTATATGACTCCTGCCTATATACTATATTTGTTGCTTGTTAGCAACAAATCTCAAAGCATCTAGTGATTAAACTTACATGATTATAAGTGAGAAACAGAAGTAGTCAAGCAAGTTGCATATAGTGAGCAGCAGCAGATCCAAGAACAAAACTACCTCAAATAAAACAAACTAAGGACTAAAAGAAACTATGGACTAGTATAGAAGTATTATTAATACAATAAATATCAGTTCAAAAAATGATAAAATACAGACAATGTTCAAAATTCTCATACTGATTCTTACTGAATTAAAGTATTAATACACATTATGCTTTTCCGAAGTATTTGGAGCAGGTGGAGAACAACTGAAGAGAAACTGAAGCCAGTCACCATGCAAGGAAAAAGCACCCATGACTTTTTAACTGTGCTTACTGTGTCATTTTACATTATTATTAAAAACGCAACCCTATAAACTCAATTTCTGATCTTAAATCTATCACCATTACAGTTGTACTGGAAATGCATTGAATAGCTTATGCTGAAGTAATCTTTGCAATGAAATATTAAGAATTAGAAAACCATAGATTGTATGTAATTTATCAATGCTATTTTGCTAACTTGCAGATCTTAATCATGAAACGCTTTGTGTAGTGGAAGAGCTACTGCAAGTGTCTAACTTTGTGCTAAGAACAATGCTACCATTTTGGATGTCTGCTTTAACAGCTTTCAAGCAAAGCAGGTAATTGTTGAGATATATATATATATATATATATATATATATCATATATATATATATATGTTTTTTGTAAGTTAGTGTCATCCCTGAGCTGATTTGAATTAGGCGGTCAGCTTCTGCTGGGCACAGAAAAATCACATAGCTTTCATATGGTCCCATTACAAAGGAATTTTGGTCTGAGTAGTTTGACCTGGATCTCAGATTTCCATTTGGATTATAAGTGAGGGAAAAGAAATTGTTTTTCAAACAAGAAATTGTTATTTTTTCAGGTATGCTGACTGTGTGATTCTCTTACTTCCTCAGTCAGAAGTAGGACTTAGATTGCTCTTCGCTACAACTAATGAATGCCCACAGCTTATTCCTTCCTCCCACACAGCACCCTGATGCACTCTAGAGTTTAGAAGTGCTGGACTAAAACATAACTATTAAAGTCACTCTTTCCTATAGCAAAGCCGATAAGAAACTTCAAAACATCCTTCAGTAAGGGCCTCGCACAAGTTTCTCCTTTCTGCTTCAGAGTCTTCCCTTTCCCAACGCCCTGTTTACACGACACGAGCACCCACACCGCAGCAGGGACGGCTGCCTCTGCTTCCTCCTCTGCTTTCGGTTTCACTCCCAGACGGACACAAAACACGCAGAGAAATGAGGCAGGCCGGTGCAAAGGACTCGGCAAACAAACGAGAACGCTCGCAGCGCACTCTAAAGCGCGGTGCAGCTCAGCCACGGACTGCATCGACTATTTAAAGAAAAAAAAAAAAGGGACAGTTCAATAGAAAGGAGCAGCCAAAAGAGGCCTTCCCCGCCTCGCAGAAGCACGCCCAGCACATCCGCACGCTTCCCCGTTGGTTGGCTCTTTAAAGTTACAGAGCGAAGTCTCCGTACGCCAATCAGCTTCGAGAGCTCCGCCACGACGCTTTATTTTGTAACTGGCAGCCGGAACTACCCAAACCTCCTCCAAAGTGCCCACCGAGCCGTGGCCGCGCGGCCGCTCGCAGCCGGACCCAAACTTCGCGGGGTGCGGCGCTCCGGCGCGGGCGGCACTTATACGAGCGACGGCGGCCGCACGGGCGCTCAGCCCCGACCCCGCGCCACAACTTCGCCGCGACCGCGGCAGGACGCCGCGCCACCCCCGAGCCCGGCGCACGCCCCGCGGCGAGGAGAGCCCGGGCTCAGCGCGTCGCCCCGCGGGGGCCGGCCGAGGCCTCCCGCCGCCGGGCCCCCCGCCGCCGGGCCCCCGAGCGCCGCGGCCGCCGTCGCGCTCACCTTCAGGGATTGGTTGCCGGGCGTGGCGGGGTCGCTGTCGCAGAGGCGCGGGGACAGGACGGCCGCCATCAGCGCCGCGGGGGCCGCCGCCGGCTGGGCGAGAAGAAGCGCCGCCGCCGCGCGCCCCGGCCTCGCGCCGCGCCCGGCTCCGCCCCCCCTCCCCCTGCGGGGGGTGGCAACGGCCCCTACCGGCCAGCCCGGGCACGAGCGCGGCGCCTCGCGCAGCTCCTGCTCCGCCCCCCTCCGGGCTGCCCGCGGCGACCCCGGCCCGCGCCGCCGGACCGGCACGCGGCCCGCCCCGCCCGCAACGCCGCGCGGACCCGGCGCCGCCGTTCCGCCGCCGCTACTGCCACCACCGCCGCCGCCGCGCCCTCCTCCTCCTCCGGCCGCCGCAGCCGCCGCCGCTCGGGCGGCCGCGCGGCCCAGCCGCGAGCGCGGGGCCGATCCGCCTCGGCAGCGCTTGGGCAGCAGCGCGGCGCGCAGGGGCAGCATCCCCCGGGCGTGGTGGGCGCCGAGCGCCGCCGCCGCCGTCCGGCGCGGGAGCTGGCCCCGGCAGGGCTGGGCTGCTCCGTCTCCGGCACGTCAGCCGGGGACGAGCTACGTTTGTGAACCATCCACCAGCGCAGGAGGGGTGTACGGGGGGCGGGGGGGAGCACTCGCAGGAAGCCGGTGCGAGCGCTCTCCCCCCCGAGGAGGGCGCTTGAAGCCGGCCCCGCCGCTGCGCGGAAGGAGCGAGCGCGCCGCCGTCAGCCCGCACCCCCTCCGGCCGCGCCCGGCGCCGCTCCCGCAGCCGTACCTGGCAGGAGAGCCCCCGTCCGCGCTGCACTTCGGCCCGCACGCAGCCCCGCCCGCACCGCTCCGGAGAACAAAGCGAGAAGCCACTCCCACGCGGGGACCGCAATCCCCCGCCTCGGGCCGCCGCGGCGGGCGGGGAAGCTGCCGCACGGCCGGCAACGAAGCCGCTCCTGCCTGAGCCTTCGGCCCGGGCACCGCTCCGCACGGCCGGTACGCACAGCCCCGGCACGTTCAGGGGTAAAACCTACAGCCTCAAACATTTACGTGGAGCTCATAACAATAGAAATGGTGTCAGCGCTCCCATCCCACGTTCCGCAGTTCTAAAAGCAAGTCTCTCTGGGGGCCTCACAAGTCTGCCTTATTAGCTCTCACTGTGCTTGCCTTCTACAGCCCGTTATCAATAGCCATGCTGCTAAGCACGGTGTCCTCTTGCCCTGGCCCTGAGAAGCTGCTTGCTGAATTCAGCATTTACCCACCTGCCTCAGCCCTGCTTAGCAAAAGTAAGTAGTACTTAGCAAAAGACTAATACTCAAGGATGTTAATAACCAAACTCAGTCCCTTCCAGGAGCATACGTGGAAATTCACACAAATCAAGCATGCAAAAGATGGCTTCCCCCTTAACATTTCTACCTAAATTGGCATTTTATCATAAAGCTATGGGGAAAAAAAAAAAAAAAAAAAAAAAAACCGCACTGCCCTCTCTTTCAAAAAAGCACACACTCAAGAGAACCATTACCTACAATTTATTGTAATTATTCATTAACAACTCAATGCACGCAACAGACAAGCAGCATTCAAAATTTGCTGAAGTTCAACTTTCCACCAGTTGCTCCGACTTTCACAGCAGAGTGCTACAACAGACGAAGCCCATATGTACTCAACCTTACACATTTCAGAAGTTATTTTTACAAAGCAAAGTGGTCAAAATTTTCTCAACTATCACATCAGGTTTGTTATTTTTGTGCAAGACTTTGGACTGATGCTGTTGGTAAGTGGATGTTCTGAAAATTTTCAAATATACCAAGTACTGTGCTGCACAGAAGCAGGTGCGTCATCTTGGGAGTGTCACTCGTAATAACAAGCTGTTATCAAAGCCAGTGCAATAAATGTTTCAGTCTCATATTTAGCCGAAATCCAGGTGTCTCTTTGAACATCCCAGACCCATCTACTCGCGACCTAAAGGAAAGAAAAGACAAAGCTATGATTGAAGTTACTCATAACACTATTTTTATATTTTGGAAGAACACAAAGCATCTTACAAGTGCTGATATAATTGCATTATGAGAGCTACGAATAGAACTGCACAATGATAGCGAAAACAAACAAGTGCTATTTGATCATATTCTTCCTTCACATTAAACGCCCCACCACAACAGACCCAAACATGTCTACACCAAAACCTCAGTTCTCTGTCATGTTCACTTGACAGCACTTTAGCATACTGGACCATAATGCCAAGAGACACCAGTGCTGGCAACAAACTGAGCTAAGAAGTAGCTGCTCCCCTCCACCTCTAGCAGCAGCTTAGTCAAGTATACTTGCAGCTATTCTGAGCTCTTGACTTTTTTTTTTTTTTTTTTTTTTTTTTTTTTTTTTTTGTAGAATTCATTTCAAATCTAAACTGTGAAAATTGATTGCTGAAATAAGCATATTCTTCATGGAAAGAAAAAAAAGTTTGGAGCATTTGCGTAAACCATCACATCCTACAGCTCCACACCCACACAGCACAGATTTAGAAGCATCATACTGTGACACAGCACTGGGAACGTGGGTAGAGAAAGGCCTTTCACAGATTGAAGACAGCATCCTTTCAAATATTGTTTCACAATGTACATTAGAAACAAGGCATGATTTCATCTTAGAAAGACACAAGGTGTTAAGAGGTGATGCTTAACACTCATAACTACAAGTGCTCTTCAGCATTCAGGAAGAGACCAAAAAGAGCACAGAATGCCAAAGTATGCTTACAGCACTGCAAATTTACACATGCAAATTGCAGTCTGAAATGCTTTTGCTTTGGGTGTACTAAGTTCAGATCACTCTTGTCAAGTTGTGGTTCCACCAGCATCCATTTGGCAGCACATGCAGTTAAAACAGTTTCCCTTCCTTTCGTTGGCACCTATTCCTTTCCACGTCACCCCATGTTACAACAATTGCACTGCATTTCGCACTTGCATACAGTGACCCAACTGGAAATCAACGTTCTCTGGAAAAAAGAAATATTCACTGCCTTCACACAGTTATACTGGCATAGGGCAGAGTGGAAACATCTGGTTGACAGAGATGCACGGGCTGCTTTACCACTGTTACTGACCTCAGTAAAAGAAGAAAAGAAATTAAGTTTAAAGAAATCCAACCCCATATACGAGTATGGAACCTGACAGCTGCAAGCCCACTTCTCATTACTTTGTTGAATATAGAATAACGCCAAGGAGATAACATACAGTTCTAAAGATTGTTTTCAATTCTCAAAAGATATTATTTATAATTTGTTTGCTCACATTTATTGCTTGACCTGCCTTTTCCACAATCAGCACTGTTACCACGTACTTATAACGGTCAAAGCCCATTTCCTTTGTAGCCTTTAATATTTCTTCTGAGATTGAAGCACACAAGGATGGACTAGAATCTGCATCATATTTGGCTTGTTGAAGTTTACTCTATCAAAAACAATGTTGAAAGATCTTAGTTCTCATCCTGGGAGTCCTTTGCAAGAAATTTTTACAGGCATTTTCTTTAAAAGAAACTAGTAAAACAAACCGTAAAGTACAAATGATGTTCACAAACAGGAAATGCTGCACTACTTTCACTCAAAAAATGTTTTGTCTATTTTTTGAAAGTAAAGAATTAAATATGTCCAACCTATCTCCATTCAGTGAACAGGGATGTATTATTTATCTCCAAAATTCGGGGACACCTCACTGGAAGAGAGTGCTGCAAATACCAGTTGAAGACAGGTCTTCAGAATTAGAGGAGGTGGTTGTAGCTTTTCAAGGTATCTCTAACAGCTACATTTTAACAAAATGCTCCCGCTTTTTCCTGCTTATCTTTTATACACAGTGGTCAGACTGTTGAGGACACCAAATATTTTACGCAATTCATGTGATAGTACTAGAAATAATTGAAGCATAGTTCCACAAGTTGGTTATCTGGATGTTTTGGAGATCAGGCTACTTTGAACTGCGCTGTAGCTCACTCCAGTTAAGAAGTGGGAAGGAGTGCAAAGAGCTTCATCTCCATGTTAACAGCACATGCTTTGTGACTACCCTGCAGAAAGACTTCTGCACCTTGCAGAACAGAGCACATTCATACTACATGTGCACCAAAACAATGCCTGCTAAGACCTATGCATTTATTTAAGCAACTTCCAATGTTCTGCTTATATAGTCATAAACTACTACTGGAAAAAAAAAAGACAGTTCATAAAAAAAACTATACCGTTAATATTGCTTGAGCTTTGTCTCTTACTAACCGATCCTGAAATTTATTATATGGCTCCAGTCTGTACGTATTAAGATATTTTATTTTTGCAGTAGTTTTTGATGAACCACTGAAACACTCTTCTTTCATAGTGGCTAAGCCTTCATAATTTGATAGCTTCATCTTTCCTTTCATCTGTGCAAAATAAGAAAAAACTGCATTACATATCAATGATCTAGTGTTTAATGGCTTCTAGAAAATATCTTGTGGGAGTAGATAAGAGGGAACAACAACAACAAAACAGTCTAGGAGTGTTTCACGGAAAACTCACAGCTTTTTTTCAGGCTGTTTTGAGACCACTACCTTCACTGAAAAGTAGAATAGTACTTTCCTTCTGCTCAATTTTCATTTCTTTCATACAAACTAAAATTAAGTTTGTACTTAATCTCAGCTTAAAAAAAAAAAAAAAAAAAAAAAAAAAAAAAAAAAAAAAAAAACATGCCATACTAGTACCCAAAATCCACTTTGGGTTTAGAGGAAAACTCCACAAACCCCTGCTCAAGACTTTCAAGATTCTCATTCAAACATTGTACACAAAACCTAAAATACACATTTGGTTTGTTTACTAGGAAATTTTACTTGTCCTATTAAGCAAATGTTTTATGAGTTAACGTCTTCATCTGCTAATTTAAAATGTACTTCAATGTGCAAGCTTTGTCATTTTGATTGGAACTTAAAAGCAGGATAGCAATTCTTTCTGTGAGTCCTCAGAACTCTGAAGATCCAGATCTTCTCCCCACCCAGATTCTGTAACATAATTCTCTTCAATACAAAAACAAAAGTTGGCCTTCCGCAAATACAAGCTGCAGGTCTAATGATACATACTGGTGTCACCACCTGCTGTCCCCCACAGTTGGCTTAAGCCACAACCATTGAACAGTAAGATGACAAAAGCACATAAAACCAGTGAGATTGCAACAAAAGCCACAGTCAGCGGTCATCCACACCAGCTACCTTGCATCCACTTCCCAGCATCCCCAGTTCCTCAGTCCCTTGCTCTACTTCCTGACTACAGAGAGAATTTAAACCAGAGAAAGTTACCAGCTACCTTTAAGGAGAGAGCACGAAGAGGGTATAAAACCACAGTGAAGGGCTTACACTAAAAGGAACAGAACAAATAGAACAAACTTATGGGTAACACAAAAATGAAGATGCATTACTCAGAGGCTCACAAGTATTTCAGCCAGAGGAGTCTGAAATAAGGGAAGCAAAATAGTTTCTATGATGTCACTTAAACATTAGCCATGTTGACATGAAAGACATTACCTACACCTATATCTCCTGTTTCCTTAACATTAGATTAATTCTGCTAAAAGCTATTTAGGTTGCTGGCAGCCCTTATGCAAACTGCCTGCAAGCGTTGTTACCACATCACAGAATTGTAGGTGTTAAAAGGGATCTCGGAGGGGGGTCACAACATCCAACTCCCCTGACAAAACAGGTTCCCTACAGTATGCTGAACAGGAAAATATCCAGGAAAGTATTTAATATTTCTAGAAAAAAAAGATTAATGTCAACAATTTGAGCTCTAAATAGTTCTGATACTGCACTAAGATGTAAGTAGACAAGTTCCACTCAGGTTGTGGACTCTCCTAATCTGAAACTCAAAACTCCGAAGAGTTAGCCTTTACCTGCTCATTGCAGGTCTTCTTAAAAGAGGATTTATATATATATATATATACATACGCACACACCACACATACAATATATACATTCACACACAAATATATATATATATATTAATATATATATATTAAGAAATTGCTATCTGAGGCAGTTCATGAGCATCCCAAACCATTTCAAAGGAACCGAACCTGTGAAAGCAGTCACAATCTAAAAAGCAATTCATTGATAACACTTTTGAACACGATTCACAAAAATCTTCAGCCTCTACAATTGCAGATAAAAGAAAACATGTCTACAGCGTGTGACTTCAAATAGTGCTATTACCTAAAGTTTAACAGCTAGCAGTAGTAACAGAAACTTCCACAGACGTTTCCTTACCTGCAAGAAACCATTTACCAATGAGGCGATATCATCAACGTCATCTCTATACAGTGCTGTTCTGCTCATGAAGAATTGAAATTGTTTTTGACAGGTTCTTGGCAATACTAGGTAAGGCATTCATAGGTAAGCCAACAGTTATTTACAGAAATAACACACCCAACAGGTGAAGGAGCTTACTGGCTACAGCAGCACTCTCTCACAAGAAGCAGCCTAGGTCCAAAAGATGCCCTCCTTCCAGTGTCTGACTCTTACATGAGCCAAGGATATCTCATATCTCCACCATAGATCCACCTTTTCTGGTCAGTTTGCCTATGCTCCCTAGGCCAACCACACCCCTTCACCAGGTGCTCCATCACCAGTTCAAGGTGTGATCTAACAGTTTCTCCACAGGTGTTAACTTCATTAATTCAGTAACTAAGACATCCAAAGGGCTAACAAGCAAACCTACTACTGTATTTCACAATACAAACACTGAATTTTACCATTTGCTTCTTCATGTGCATTAGCATGGGGTTCCAAAATGTAGCACAATGTTGTGTTGTGATTACATTTCTATGCAGTATCTATGCCTTCATTGAAAGAATCTATCAGAGCCACACAAACTGATTTTGCATTGAAACTACTAAAGCCTGTACTAAAGCCTGTTTTGTATTCCTGGACTCTGGGAGAAGCTTAATTTTGGACATATGAGTATCAATATGATTAGAAAACAAAGATTTTGGCATTTCACAAAATTATAGAGGATTACACTGAGTTATAGGGGATGGAAGGCACCTCTGGAGATCATCTATTTCAACCCCATGCTAAAGCAGGTTCTGGACAGTAGTTGCACAGGAAAGCATCCAGGTGGGTGTTGAAGATCTCTAGAAGAGATTCCACAACCTCTAGTCTGTTCCAGTGCTCTGTCACCCTCAAAGTAAATTTTTTTCTCATATTCATATGGAACTTCCTGTTTTAGTGTATGCCCAGGTTGCTTGTTCTGTTGCTGGGCACCACCAAAAAGAGTTCGGCCCCAACCGCATGGCTCTTGCTCTTCAGATTTTTATAAACATTGATAAAATCCCCTTAGTCTTCTTTTCCCCAGGCTGCACAGACCCTGGTTACTCAGCCTTTCCTCATAAGGGAGATGCTGAAGACCCCTTATCATCCTTGTGACCCTCTGCTGGACTCTCTGCAGCAGCTCCCTGTCTTTCTTGAACCGGGGAGCCCAGAACTGCACACAGTACTCCACGTATCCTCACCAGGGCAGAGCAGAGGAGGAGAATCACCTCCCTTGACCTGCCAGCCACTCTCTTTATGATGCATCCCAGGATCCCATTGGCCTTCTGGGTCACAGGGGCACAAACTGCCGGCTCATCTGAACGAAATACTGCTTGCTGTTAGGGCAGCTTTAACAAGAGTTGCTTTAAAGTTACACAAACGGAGTATTTCTCCAAGCACAGGGCACGCTCGTCCCTCACACACAGAACTGCCGGCGGCCATTACCGCCCCTCGCGGGGCGCGGCTGCGATGACCGCCACGCCTCCCTCACACCCGTCCTCCCGGCCCGGCCGCTCACGGTGTTTCTATCCCACACGCTCGTTCGCCGCCTTCCTAGCCTGTGTGCGGTGGCGGACAACTTCGACACGTTGGAGGAATCCTCCATGGTTGCCAGCTGGCAGCGCCGCTTTCCCCAAGGAGGGGTCGGCCGGAGGGTGCACCTCCGCCCTGCTCCCAACCCCGGGAGCAGCGGCCACGCTCGCGTGCGGCCGGCGTGACGCTGCGCTCCGGCAGCGCGCCGTGACGTTGAGCGGGAGGGCCCGGCAACAGCGGAGGTAATGGCCGTGACGGCCGCCGCGGTGCGGGTGTGCGAGCGCTCCGCTCTCGGGCGCTGCGGGGTTCCCCGAGGCCTCGTGGCTTGTGCTCTGCACAGCGGAGTTTGCTGCGGTTCGCGTGGTGCTCTGGCGGTGAAATCCGGAGCGAAGGACCCAATGAACCGTTTGTCGAACGATGTTTCGCGGCCATCTTAGGTTAATAGCAGGCTGGGTACAGCAGATGGCACCTGATTGCAGCAGGGGGTGTGCAGAGCTCACATACAGGCCGTGATCTTCAGTCTGTCTGCATAGATTGCTCTGAAAGTAATCCCTCCTATTTGTTTTTTATTTATGTTAGGAAAGCTACAGCAGAGACAAAGGGTGCAATAACATTGCTTGATGGAACACATTTGCAGCTTCAAAGCACAATTTTTCAATATAGTCACTGCCAGTAGCCAGATAGCATGGATGAGCTGATTGAGATGTTTCATTTTGTGGTGTGACAGATGTGCATGGCTGTCCAGGATGTGGCTTGGCTTTCTTGTTGCAGTCACTACTGCTGAAACGCACCACCCACTGCCCCATATCTACTGTTTGATCTCTATAAATGAACAGCAAGCATTGATGAATTTTTTTTTTTTTTTTTTTTTGCATAGAGGAATTCAGTTCCACTCCCTTTCTTCATATGCACTTCCATGTCAGATGCTATTTGGTCAGACTACTCCTCTGCTGCCTTCTGTCACGCAGCAACAAAACATAGCAGAATATTGGTGGGAAGGTTCAACCTAGACTGCCATACCACCAACATCCACTTTTGACGTTACGAGCCAACGAAATAGGAGGTACTGTTTCAGAGCACCCCTTATATACAAAATAGTTTGAGTCAGAGGGACACCAGCACCCACTCAGTTCCAACCCACTGCCATGGGCAGTGCTGCCCCCAGCCAGCTAAGCCTGCCCACAATCCCATCCAACCTGACCTTAAACACCTCCAGGGATGGGGCATGCACAGCCTCTGGGCAGCCTGTACCAGTGCCTCACAACTCTCTGACTAAAGAATTTCTTCCTTGTGATTAGTTTGGTAGGTAGAATGCATCTGAAATATACCTATACAATCAATGAATGTATAGATGTTATAGTTATGAGATGTACCAGAGAGCTTGATACACAGTTATTACACCAAAGCAGAAAAGATAAGATGGGTACCTGTATTCTGGGCTCACTTATGAAACTTGCAAGGAGTGGATCTCCAGAAGAGATCCTTCTCCACTGTTAGTCAGCTCTTAAATGGGTCTAGGAGAGCTGAAGCCAGGCTCCACCTTCCGGTAGTTCACCTGTGCTCCTTGGCTGACTCATTGCTCACCTCAGGTGATCAATCAGAGGTTCAGGCCACGATTCAACAGTTCCCATACAATACCAAACTGAAATTATTCAAATAAAAGTGATTCTGTCCTTCCTTTTTCAGATGGCATCATCAGACTCAGTCACAACTTGTCTTTCTCCACCTGTGCATTATGTGATTTGCAAACTTGGCTTTGAGAAAAAAGACGTCTATGATATTAATAATATTATGTCTGAAAATGGAGAAGTATGTTGGCAATCTATTACAGAGCATGTGCATTATCTTGAATCAGGTTGGTATTATTCTGATACGATGAAAAGATGTTTACAGCTGATGTAGAATCTCATTACAGTTCACAGTACTCAGAACTTAGTTGTAGTATTTTATTTTGGTATAACGTTAGCTTTTCTGCTGGAATATGTACATTTATTATTTACAGGGAGCTTTAAATGTTTTATCCATTTCTAGTATTTGGTTATAGATGACTCCTGAGATCCATGTAATCTGTGCTACATAGATAGTTCAATTTTTGTTTCCCCATTCTTGTTTCCCATGTCCTTTCGCTTGTACGTAAGGAGTTTGCCACTCTCATGGCTCATACTTGTTTTCTTCTATGTTCTTTGTATGCCTTCTGCAGTAAATTTAAAACACCTGGGAGTCATCAGTAGGGCTACTGTTGTTTTTGTTTCCTTTTCTTCATCTTTCACTTGTACAGAAGTATTATTTGTTCTCCCTTCTGTATGTAGAACAGTTTATAATTATGCTTTTTTAAGCAGAACAAAATGTTTCTATTCTGATGAACTGATTGTTCATTTGCCAAACTGCAAGCTTTTGCTAATTTGCTGAAATGGTCAAAATGGTAGATATTTCTGCCCTGGGCAATATTTTTCCATGAGTCAGGAGAAGTTTGCCACCCAAGAGAAGCAGTTATACCACTCTGTAGGGTACCACATCAATCTGCATTCTTTAAAGGGTGTAAGTGGTGCTGCTTGATTAAGACCTCAAAGCCTGCAGTAGCTTCCAGCTTGGTTATGTGGAATTGCTGCGCTCTTTTACTAGTGGATTCTTCCACTTTCAATAAAAATTGAGCATAATTAGATGTGTTATATTAGGACATAAATAGAACTTCAATTCTGTGTTTTCTTATATTAAGTTTTGTTTTGGAGAAGGCATTTGAATCTGGTTTTACAACGTACTTTTCTGTAGTTCATTTGTCTGTTCTTTTGGACAGTAAATTGTAGTTTACTGTTTGTGCTGAACTAATAGAGATAAAAATGTTTGAGCTAAATGTATATACAGACTGTTGGAGGCTTTACTTGTTATGACTTTTAAAATATGGAACCTTCAGAAAGTTTGGTTCTAACCACATGCCATTTTTCAATTCAAGACCGAAGTGTGGATTATATCAAAAGCATACGATCACTTGGACCTGTATGTGAATCTGTTAATTTGCACTTCAAATCTCTGACCAAGGACAAATTTGTAGTTCAGTATGCATTATGGTTCCAGTGGACAAACTACGCAGAGGTATGGAAATATCTGTTGACATTTGTATTTTGGCACATGACCTCTTGTTGGAAGTTTTTCATAAGAACACACAAAAGAGATTAACAATCCAAAATGTGTCTAATTGTCCTCTTACATAGTCACTTCTTCTAATTTTCCTGACTCAGTAATTAGATATATATATTTGTATATACATATAGGGTCTGTTCTAACCAAAGATAGTCGGATCTTCTTTTTCTGTAAGACCTAGTGGTCTGTGCTTAATATCAAATATTATTATGCAAAGTCACTGATAGTTTTTTTTAGATGTGTTGTACTAAATAAGTTTTGACTGAAAATACAGGAGGTGTGGACAGTAGCCCTTCAATCATCCACAGTTTGATCACCTTGGCGTGGTTTTATTTCTGTATTTGCGTAGTGACTATCACATATGAATATTTAGATCATATTTTTCGTGTGATTTTGATTTCTCCTTCTGAATATGTAATTCAACACTCTTCTTCTCTCCAACCCCCCTTCCCAAATCACACAGTTATTTCTTGAAGTGTTTGATGTTCTACAATATGCCCAATCTACAGAAGTTGCTCTTGGGTTAATGAAACTAACATCGTGCTTGGAGAGAGCTTTGGGTGATGTAAGTGCCACTATGAAGATTCAATTGCAGGTTTGGTTTTATAAGATGAGAATAAGTTCTTAGATTCAATTGCACAAAAGGGAGATTATTCTGTAGTGTGATGGTGTGTGGTAGCCTGGCCACATCTTCAGTGATAGTACTGTGTGTTATGTGAGCACAAATGTTTGAATTGATTAACTGGTCTCAGTTCCTTTCCTCCTTTTTTTTCTCCACACTCTCATTGTTATTTTTCAACTGGATCGATTCCGTTTTTACTCCATAATCGCAAAGGTGCCACCACTGCTAAGGTTGGCACACAGGCTAGGGAGAAGGGAACACCTGTTGTTTTTTTTTTGTTCTTGGGGAAATCACCTCCTTCCTACCTCTCCCCACCTTGCTTTCTTGTCAGAGTATGTTGCCCATAGATGAGACAGAGTAACTGGTTGTTGAGTCTCTATGAGGAAAGGGCAGAAGACAAAAGGTTTACATCTAGAAATACAGTTTTTTCCAAGTCTGAAGGGATGATGAATTTTTGAAGTAATTAAAAATTCCCTTAATTACATGGTGTTGTACTTGCTTTCTTGCTTTTTTCAATTTTAATTTTTTTTTTTTTCTTGGAGCAGTGGAGAGAGAAGAATGTGCCTGTAGGTACTGTGAATATCATAACCATGGGAACGTCAACTAGGATATACACTCATCTCTGATGCAGGCCATAGATTTTAATTTGTAGTGAAACTTTAGAATTTAAAGACTTTTCAGTTGGTGGGTTATGTTTGATGAGTGATTTTACAACAATGAAAAAGCTTATTGGGTGAAATTAGTCAAGGTCTATGCTTGAAATACAAATAAATATATTGAATTATTTATGTTATAATCACTTCTACTTTTTTTTTTTCAATAGGTACATTTACTGATTGGTAAAGATTGTCCCTTCCTTCTAAGAGATTTGCTTGCTTCTGAGCAGCTTGCAGTTGTTTTTGGACAAGTTGTAGTAAGTGCACAGTTCTGAAATAACAAATATTGAGCTGATTTTTTTTTTTTTTTTTTTTTTTGGCCTGGCTTCCAGTCATAGTCTTTGCCTGTGCTAAGGAAAAGTTTCAAGTTCTGTAATACGTTGGGAAGACTTCCATTACATACATGTGAATAGTGAATATTATAATTGTAGGCACTGGAATGAGCTGCCCAGGGAGGTGGTGGAGTCACTGACCCTGGAGGTGTTGAAGGAACGTTTGAATATTGTGTTGAGGGACATGGTCTAGTGAGAACTATTGGTGATAGGTGGATGGTTGGACTGGATGATCTTGAAGATCTTTTCCAACCATGGTGATTCTGTAAATTGAAATAATTTTAAAGGGTAGCCCATAATTTTTTTCAAATTGCTTTTCTATGTGAAAAAACCACATACTTAAAACGTCCCATATCTGGCAAGGGGGTAAGCAAGCCACAACGTTGTCTGCCTCTTTTTGAGTTGCGCAACTTGAGAGCATATGTCTTACAGTGGCAGTTACTTGTAAGATAATTTCCCTTTCATCACCACTGTAGTAAAACACTTCATAATATTGACCACAATGCAGTTTATGTGACTAGAGGAAACTGGTTTGTCTATTGCCATTTGCAAATAATAATAAAAAATTCTGAAGACACTTACCTTCTTGTGTAAGCAGAAGAGATGGTCCCTTTTATACTGTTCTATAAATACAATTATTATTTTTTTTTTTTAAGGACTGTATAATCAATGGACATCAAGATGTTACAATCACAAAATAAACAAGAGAGTTAGGCAAAGTGGACTATGATAACAAGAGAGAATAAATGGAAGGCTTACCCTTATGCTGGGCTCACCACAAAACACCAGAAGGAGGGATCTCCAGACGAGATCCTTCCCTACTGGTAGCCAGCTCTTAAATAGGTCTAGGAGGCACTTGCCTAGAAGGCCAATTGCCTTCAGCTGTGCTCCTCTGGCTGACTCATGGCTCGCCTCAGGTGATCAATCAGAGGTTCAGGCCGTGACTCAGCAGTTCCCATACAAGGACAAATTATTGGATGTGTAGTGTTAGCCAATCTAGTAGTTTTGTAAGGATTATGCCTTGAGCTGTAGTTCCATGTGGAGTAGATTAATTCTTACTATTAAAAAGTTTCCTTTTTCCCAATGGAATACTGGGAATACAACTTTGAATGCAGATTCTTCATTTTTATGTTAATTCATACTAAATTATTGTGGATTTATAGTATGATAAGTAAAAGCTCAACTTGAATTAATTTGTTTCCCTGTCATAACTGTTTGACATGTTTAGCAGTTTTGTTCTTTTTGTATTGTATTCTACAGCATGTATGAGTAAGTTAAGATTTCCTTTCAGAGAGTACTGGGAATTCCAAATAATGAGTTGCAGTTACTATGACAAGCTGTGACCAGTTGTCTTGACAGTAGATATTATAGTTTCTCAATAATTTCTTGAATTTCTTGTCAGGGCAAGACACAAAGTAGTAAATAATAAATTTCTTCATGTAGTAATCACTTTGTTTATTAATTAGATGGATGTACTCAGGATATTCATTGGATCACCGTATGGTCTGAATCTTCGTAATGTTTTGTGGCATGGGTTTGCATCCCCAAAAGAAATTCCTGCAAAGTAAGTTGTTAACAAAAAAATCTTATTTTCTTATCCGGTCAGGCTAACAGTGCTTGAGAATTGATGAATAAAACTTGCTACTCTTACAAAAAGAAAAAAAAAAAAAAAAAGCATTCTCTAAGGCTTTTGGCAGAATCCTGACAGTTTTCTCTATTTTGTCCTGCTGCTGCTACCACTTCTTTTGGAACTAGATTTCCATAGAGTACTTCAGCCATTATGAAACCAATCAGCTTTAGAAACAGTGTGTTTTTTCTGTCAGGAAAAATGAAAAAATTTAAGGTCTGGGCAGTCAGGAATAAATCAAAACAAAAGGCAGAAGAATAGGAAAGGAAGAGTAGCAGCAGCAGCCAAGGAGAATGCACTGGTGGTTTTTTTTTTTGTTGTTGTTTTTTTTTCTTCTAACTCCACATTGTTTTGTCATGCTTGTAAAATGCAATTGATCATTTAGCTCCTTTACCCAAAAGGGATGGGTGAAATACGGACTGAATCTTGTTTGAAAGAGCAAAAGAAACCTTTGTCCCTAACCCAGAAATGTGGATTATTTGTAAAAGATTTTGTTGTATTAGCTTTTCTAATATGTTTTAATATTCTCCCTAGATATTGTGCTATGCTGCTTTTTTTAACTGCAGGATTGGGTCAGTTGTTACAGACATATCTTCTGAAAACTAAATATGTTTTAGTACATCGACCTTATGTGACCTTCATTAGATTAGAGGATCTTGATGCATTTCCAGGCAAGTATTTAACCTTTAGTCATTACTTATTACTATGTTCTTTATTGTTTCATTGTCTAGAAGTGCTATTGAAAGTAATGTGTTTTCCAGTTAGATGACTGAATCTTTTAGGTAAGATACATATATAATAATGTCTTTAGGTGAATCAGTTGTGCTTGTAGACACCGTAGACAACTTTTTAATATACAGACTGTTGTACTGATTAACAAAACAAAAAATACTGAATTCTAAAATAGATGTAACATGCTGAAATGTGTTAATAGTGCAGCTTATGAAAGACTTCAGCTATATGTTTCAATGTTTTGATGATGAGAACTCACTTCCTTTAATAGTCAGCTAGTTTTGTTGTGGTTTTTTTTTTTGTTTGTTTTTTCAAAAATCTTTAACTCTTTCCAGAATCAGTGGATTCTAGCAGCAAGGGTCCCGTCAGGAGTACTTTGCATCTTGCATCAAAGGTTGTGGTGAAAGAGAGTATGGTTACATATCTTCAGTATCCTGATACACCTCAGGAAAAGTTCTGTATATCAACAGTTGAAAATTTCCAACATCTTTGCATCCTTCCCCTACTGGAGGGAGGCCCCAGGCTTGGACACAGTACTCCAGATGGAACCTCACAAGGGCACAGTAGAGGAGGGCTATCACCTCCCTTTCCCTGCTGGCCACCTCTCTTGTGATGCAGCCCAGAACATAGTTGGCCTTCCAGGCTGCAATAGCACACTGCTGGCTTATATCCAGCTTAAGTGTCAGTACAGAAAATTTGATAACATAGGAACAATGTCACACTGATTCTATTAATGTAGACTATACTTTTCAAAAGTATTTGAAGCTGGTGGAGAACAGCTGAACAGAAACTGGAGCAGTTACTACGTAGTCTCAGGAAAAAGCACCCATGACTTTCTAACTGTGCTTACTGTGTCGTTTTACATTATTAATAGAAATGCAATCTTATAAACTCAATTTCTGATCTTAAATCTATCACCATTACAGTTGTATTGGAAATGCATTGAATAGCTTATGCTGAAGTAATCTTTGCAATGAAATATTAAGAATTAGAAAACCGTAGATTGTATGTAATTTATCAATGCTATTTTGCTAACTTGCAGATCTTAATCATGAAATGCTTTGTGTAGCGGAAGAGCTACTGCAAGTGTCTAACTTTGTGCTAAGAACAATGCTACCATTTTGGATGTCTGCTTTAACAGCTTTCAAGCAAAGTAGGTAATCATTGATATTTTTTTTCCTCCTATTTTTCATCTTCTTCTACATTTTTATTTGAAGACATTCATGATTTATAGAAAATTAGCCAGCAGCATTTGTAGATTCCAGAAGTTTTTGTTGAATCTGCAGAAGATGTAGCTGAGGAGAAGTGCTTTACAAAGCGAATGGGAACAGCTCTTCATGTATTAGAGTGCTTGGGTTGTTTGTTTGTTTGTTTTAATAAATATTTTTCGTCTTCCTTGTCCATTCATGTTTTTGTAAGTTAGTGTCATCCCTGAGCTGATTTGAATTAGGTGGTCAGCTTTTGTAGGGTGCATAAAGTCATTTAGTTTTCATATGCTATCATTAACAAGAAATTTTGCTCTGGGTTCTTTGACCTGGATCTCAGATTTCATTTGGATTGTATTTATAAGTGAGGGAGAAGAAATTGTTTCTCTGTTTTTTTTTCAGGTATGCTGACTGTGTGATTCTCTTACTTCCTCAGCTGGAAGCTGGACTTAGATTGCTCTTCACTACAACTAATAACTGTCCTAATAGATTGCTAACAGCTGAGGTAAATTTCTGTCTAAAATCAGTTAGTGCTAGCAATATTTGCAGAGTAGTTATTGTGGTAGCGCAGTGTCTAAATTTAGCTTTTCCTCTCTCAAAGTCTGAGAATTAGTAGAGCGTAATTTACATTTTTGTAGTACATTTTAATGATTATTTTTTTTCTTTTTAACTAAAAAATAAGGAAAAAAGATGCCTGCCAGTAAAAGTGGTCTGAAAAAGTACTTCAAGGTTAGTGTTCTAGAATGGTATTTGAGGGAGGAAAGTTGATCACATTCCATTTATTTGGAGGAAAAAAAAAAAAGTAAAAAAATCGAATACACTCTTTTTTATTTTTTAAGGGTTTATTTGCTATTCATGCACCTCTGGTATCTCATGTATTCTGAACTTAGATTTATTCACTCACATGTCTATATAATTGTTTTCTATTAATAATCAAATAATGTTTTCTATTCCAGTCTTCTGCTTTCTACACCACTTTTGATGAGGTATTTCTGATTTTATTTTATTTTTTAAATTCATAGCAGTGTCAGCGTTTAAACTTCTACATGTTTCTCATTAGTAGAGATCAGAACATACTTACTAATTTAGTTGGATAAGGCATTATTTCTAAATTTTTCCAAGTAGAAAAGGATAGGCAGTAAATATACTTTAAATTTGGAATCCTTCAGGTCATAACAAAATCATACAGGTTATAATGAACAGAACTTAATTTTACAGAATCATAGAATGGCTTGGGTTGGAAGGGACCTTGAGGATCATCAAGTTCCAACTTCCCTGCTGCAGGCAGGGCCACCAACCTCCATATGTAAACTAGACCAGGCTGCCCAGGGCCCCATCCAACCTGTCCTTGAACACCTCCAGGAACAGGGCATCCACAACTTTTCTGGGCAAATTCTTTTGAGTGTTTTTATTTTATTTATATGTTTTTATTTTATATTTCTTCATCTTAAAGAAACAATTATTTCTGGTAGACTTAGTTATTCAAAATAAATACAAATAAACCTTGCAAGCAGAAGTTCTACGGCTATTATTGAATTGTCTTAGTCTGTCAGTAGCAAATAGACACCTTGACTCTGAAGCAGCTCTGAAATAATTACTTAATATTAGAAAATCTCATTACTTAAGTGTTTTTCCTTTGATTTTTTTACTTTCAATAAAAGCTTTCTCTTCAAATGATCTTCCTAGATGCTAACAAAGCATTTGGATAATGAAGAAATCAATCAGCTTCCTTCAGTTCTTGAAGAACCTGCTATGGCAAGTGTTTTGAACATTCTTTTTGTTGTTGTTATTTTGCGTTTTGCATTTATTTTTTTTATTTATTTATTTATTTTTTTGTTGTTGTTGGTTGGTTGGTTTTTGTTTTCCTAAATTTAGCAGTGTATTTATGATTGTGTATTTATTTGTCATTTGTTGCCTGTCTCCAGAAGCCTAGTATCAGAAACTTGTTGCTGTTTCATTGTGAAGGATACAAAGTAGTACCTGACATGTTACATTCGGTTAGAATCTAAATGTCTTTGTGTCTGAAATGTTCAGGTCTATGAGTTGTCTGTGGTAACTTCTGAAGATTAGCTGAAGAGAATAGAAGAAAAACAGATGCCTCATAAGACGAAAGCTAAACTGTTTTTCAGTTTCTTCTGGGGCATATCCTGTACGAGGTAGGCAGATCATACAACAGTATAGCTGCAAGCTTGCCAGAGCGCACCCTACATATTGCCACCCAAGACTGTGAACATGAAAAATAGAGGTATTGAATTTAGAGGTCTCTTGAGGCTGTAAGAAAGATATAATTTCATTGTACTGGGAGTCAGAGGCAGCAAGGTGGTGGAGGACTTGCAACATAAAATCAGAGAAAATCTGTTGTTACCCTTTATGGAATAGTTTGTGTGTCAGTTTCAAGTTTCCTGAGAAGCTAACACAGTGGACTAACTGCCCTTTTATTTTTTTTATGAGCATAGTTGCATTGTTTTCTATGCCTAAAGGCCCCTTTTCTTATGGACACAAATGCATTTTTACCTTTTAGAAGATACTCTGTATGCTTACCTCTATTGGTGTATATCTCCACAGGAATTTCTTTGGGACTTCTTGAACCACCAGGAGGGTCCACGCATAAGAGACCATTTAAGCCATGGAGAGATCAATCTAAAAGCATTTCCCAGAGAAATAGCCAATCAGTTGGTGGCGTTTGCAATTACATTACTCTGCAGGTTCTCGGATGAAGACATGGTTGCTTTTAAGGTAGGGTTCAATATTATGCTTTCAGAAGAGTCAGCAGTTGGATGACAGATGCGATTTATAGTTTCTTATGACTACATCTTTCTTGACAGCAGCTTTCCATTGAAATGAAATATTCCTCTAAGTGAAAATCTGTGCAAGCATGTTTTCTAGGATTGCAGTGAAATAAGTGCAGAAAGTTTTCCAAATGTTTATCCTTTCTTACTGTATCTTGATCTGTTTGCTTAATCAATCCTTCTTCAGGTAGTTAGTCCATTTTATATAGAACAACCGTAGCTTACCTAGAGAGATATGTAATGTTTGAGAATCTCTTTCTCTCTAACATGCTATAAGTAATGGAAGTAGTTTAGAAATGGAGATGTGATTTGTTAACTCTCCTTATTGCGTACACTTTTTGTCTAGCAGTACATGTTTTGTAATGTTAACTACTATTGTATTTACTCCCCCAAATTTCCTGTTCGTATTTGCCATTACTTTCAATCTGGTAAAGCAACCTTTGAGATAAATCTTCTATTTATTAGTTAGAGCTCTTTCAGTTTCTAAAGATGATTTTCATGCTGCTGCATTGAGAGAGTACATAATTAGTTATCTCTCAGCTACTGCCAGCTTTTGTACATGGAAAATGTCAGAGAAATTAAGCTTTAAACTGATGATTGCTGCATTAGTCTCTCAGAAATTTGGAAGTCTTTGACTTCAGTACTGTAGGTGGCTTGAATACAGATAAGCATAAGTCTAGGTCTGTTCACAATTAGGACAGTTTGAAGAAACTTATATTTTGTAATCAGGAACATCTGATCATAAAGCCACTGATGAACTGTGCAAGTTGCTACCACTCTCGATTTCATCCAATTTCCAGACTTAAGAAACAGGTAAGTCCTTGCAGCTGAAAGCATTTTAGTCCTTAAAATTGTGAATCTTTAAAAATAGTCTTAGTTGCTGTCTTCAAACTTTGGTGGTCCTAAAAAGTTAGAATTTTACATAACTCTTTTTTTTTCCTAATGAATTTTCAGGCTTTGAGAAGTAACTAAGCACATGGCTGGACATACAGCATGTACTGTTCTTGCTCAAATCACTGTATAGCTTTACTTTTACCAGAATGGTTGCTGCTTTATGGATTTCTTAATCTTCTTGTCCCTGACAAGGATTAAGTACTGTATAAATCTTGGATTGGGCTACCACAACTAACATTTTTGTTGTATGAAAGCCAATTACTTAAAGTTTTCTTGGTGTAGAAAAAGTTGCTTTTTAGTGCCACAGTATTTCTCAGCCAATTAGTTCATGAACTGCTTGAAGACGTTCTTTATTGATTTGGGTTTGCAGTAAACAATACTCATTTTAGACAGCTTTTGAATCATATCTTACAAAGGCTTTTTTTTTTTTTTTTTTAATATCAAAGGAAGGGAAGAAAGAGTAGTAAATTGGTTTCTTCAGGTGATATTTTAGCATGGAAGGATTTTTGCCCTAACATAAACCTTAATAATTTTAATAATTTGTGCTGGCTTACAAATTATAACTACTAAACAACTAATTTACCGTGTGTTTCTGTCTGGTTTTTTGTGGTTTTTTTTTTTTTTTTGTTTTGTTTTTTTTTTTGCTAAAATTGCTACTAAGAAAAATAAAATATATTGTCCTGTATGTTCTCTTGTTTGTCTAAGGCTGTACTTTGCATAAAGTTTTTTCATAACACATTCATGATTTTTAGGTGCTAGAATGTATGAAGAGCATTCACTTGTGGCATGAATTACCAACAGTGACTGAGGAACAAATTCAAACACTTAAAGGGTATGTGTTTGCTGTTTTAGAAAAGATACTTCTCAAAAACATATGAACAACAGGGTTTGAGATTAAAAGTCTCATCAGATTCCTTACTAGTAAGATTTTAGACACCAAAGGGGTTGTGGAAGACTCCTTCATTTTCTTTTTAAGTTGATCTGTGTTGTATGCATCTGTAGCCAAAAGATACTGGAAAAACTACAAACACTGCTATCTGGAAGAGAACGTTGGAGCCCTTTGAAACCAACACAAAACTGAGTAGCTGTTCTATTTGTGAAGAGATATTGAAGGAGCTCTTAGGAAATTATGCTAGATGTTGAGCCCATCACAACAAAAACAAAAAGATGGGTCACTAGGTATAAAACAGAAAATAATTGCTTGTTCTGGAACAAGAAAGTAGTAGCTGAATTAATGGCAGATTTTAAATGAGATATTAGATAGATGAAAAAGTACAACATTCTTTTGTGATTTGAAAATAAAAAAGTCAGTTTCATTATTATCTCTGGGAGAAATTGCGCTGATGTAGAGCTAAGAGATGAAAGTACGATGTGTCAGGCATATACCTAGCATGCTTCAGGATTTTAATGAATAAGTGGAGAAATAAAGCGATTAAAAAGACAGAACAGAAAAGACTGTTTTTAATTGAAGAAAGAAAGTCATAAGATGGAGGGAAAACTAAAATAGCAGAAAGTGAGAGTGGATATCAGATACACTGCTGTCCAAAATATCTGCATTTTGATCTGTGCAACCTAGGAAATAAGTACTGCATAGTGTTGTCATCTCAAATTGTACTTCTTTGTTTTATTTTTTGAGGTTGGAAGGAAATACTGAAGCTAGTATGTTAGTTTTAAAGGTGGCTGAAATTCTCTCTCAGTTGCAGCAGCAGTATTCGCCCTGTGACTTCTATAATTCAGATGACCCAATGAGTACTGTTGCAACAGAGAGGTAAGTTTGATCTTTTCTTGGTTTCTGCTGTCAGCTTGTACATGCAGATCACCACTCCAGAACACTCAAACCAAAGTTATTCATTTCTCCATCTTCAGTAGCAAAATTCTGACATAGAAAATTCCTTGTTACACTTGTGATCAGATTTTAGAGGTACATTCAGAGGTACATTTAGAGGTACATTTTAGAGGTTCCAGATATAATCGATGTGGAGTGTGGATGATCAAAACAACTTGTCTTTTACTTGATACTCTGGTGGCAATCTTAAGAAACTTGTGAATCAATTGACATGTTGGAACGAAACACCTAATCAAACGTAAGAGATGTGGGCAGGATAGTGCAAAGAGGGTGGTACACATTGCTTTATTCATATAAATTGCATGCCTTCTGTTTACTACCGCTCAGTTTATAAGAACTGTATGCTTTCTACTTACTGCCCATCAGTCTGCATTTGTTCTCATTTATTAAAAAGAAACCTGATTAGTAAATTGTTACATGGTTTTAAGATTTTTCTGCTTTTATCACTTTTAGTCATCGGTGTTTTGCTGTCTCAGATAATTTTGGCATGAGGGAGATTAAGAAACGCTTCTGTAAGAGCAGAGTGCTTAACGTGCTTAACAATGCTGTGTGACGCATTGTGTTTGCAGATTAGAAAATGACAGAAGAAAGGTATTTTGTTGCTTTAACAACTTATTATCCAGTGTGTAGTTGATTAAAACATTGGTCTCACCGCCAGTGTTTTAAGAGATGTTAAATCTGCTACTTGTTCTTCCCGGAAGACCGTACGCTGCTGTGGCTATTAACTAATACCATTTGTCTGATTAGGTTTTATTCTGGTTGATGCTAATTCATTGTGAATTGAAATATTGTGGGAGGCCTAAACCACAGTGCTCTGATTTGATGTGCTTGATGTATCGTTTTGGCTAAGCATTTTTGTTTATTGTGGTTGTATTTCTGTAATTTGAAATGGGAAACGTATTCATCACCAGTAGGTTTTAAATTATGTTATGTAAAGTGATAGAAAACACAGTCACTGCTTCTACAGAGATCCATACTTCTTCTGTCAGAGTGATCAGTTTTTAGGTTTTTTTAACTTAAAACATTAGCTACAATCAAACAAATATCAAACTACAGCTGATATGAAATTTATCTCATGTTAAATCCAGCTGGCAAAAGGTTGAAACTAACAGTTACTTTCTATTTTGAAGGCTGTTGCTAGAACTTTGTGCTAGGCACATTAGCACACTCTATTCTCCAAGACCTGTTCTGGAAGTGTTAGTGGTACTCCGTAAAATATGCACACAGTGCCATCAAGTGTCTGAACAAGTTATTGCCAGTATTAAGTTGAGATACCAACAGTGGACAGAAAAGACTCTACGTTCTCGCCAGAGGCATAACTATCTACGAATGTTGAACAGGTTGGCTGATGTTTTCTCTCTACTTTGTGGCTGCCTTTATGAGAAAGTTGCATGCTGCTGTTGCTAGTTTTCAGTGTTTTATCACACAAGTTTTAAATACACAGTGTTCGTGTGTTCTCATTAATCATTTCAGAGTTAAGTGTCAACCCAGTGATATAGCAGAAAATCTCAATTTGGAGAACAGTTCAATGGATGGTTTTATCATTACTACACTACTTTCCTTAAGCTTTAAAATGAAAGTGTCGCTTAAGACTATGTTTTTAATTTCTCAATTTTCCTGCTTAAGCATAAAAAATGACATTTGAGTTATACCTGAGTACAGAATGTAAAACTGTTTTCAGGACTCAACCTTCTCCAGTTCTGCTGCTTTTTATCATTATACCTGAATCAGTATCTTTTAGATAGATTTGGAGAGATTTTTTTAGGATTACATTAATTTTGTTCCCATTCACAAGTGTTTTTAAAGGATTTATGAATTTACTTCAAAAAAACTGGAGAATAATTTTTTTACTTGATTATTTTCCTCAAAAAACCACGTTATTTAAAAAACGTAGCTTAAATGGACAATGAATATTTGCAACTCGGTTGATCTCCATTTTATTATCCTTGGGTTAAGAGGTGCTGGTGAGTTTTCCTCTGAAGTCTTAGTTCAATTTGTTGGGTTTTTTTCCTGTTTTGAGATTTCACAATTTACTGTATTGTTTATAATTTAGGTATAATTTAGGTATTATAATTAATGACCCCATTAATTTGGGTTTATTTTAATTCATTTATTTTACTTTTGTCTCTTCTAGCATTAAGTTTTTATCTCCGGTGTTACGGCTCATCTTAGTGTTGATTACTCTGGAACTTGTTAATGTCCACTTGGTCTGTAAGAAGAATCCTTCTGATTATCATCAGTATCTAAAGTAAGTATATAAGGTGATGTAGAAATAGGAAGTTCCATACATTCTTCATAACCAATTGAATAGATTTGATCTGTAATATACATCCTATGGAGACAAAAAAGTAAAAAAAAAAAAAAAAAAAAAAAAAGAAAAAGGAGAAAAGAAGCAGCATGCCTCTTAGTGCATTATCATCCTTTCTGTAATTATAGTCATCAGTTCTATCTCATACAATGTTAGCTAAGGACTAAAATAACTTTGAAAATGTATGGTCCAATTATTCACATTTTTTACTGATTAGACTTCTCCTTAGCATAAACAGAAAATGATCTCACACCCAAAAAATGTTAATGCATAAAAGCTGTATTTAATATTTAAGTGATTTTACTCCTTGTGTGTCAGTTAACAACAAGTTGCATTGTGAAACATTTGACTGAGAAAGGAAAGAAAACAGTATGTGGAAAATTGTATTACACATTATATCATTGCATTCTTTCTATGTCAGTATTTAATTGCAGTTCTGAAAATCATTACTTCTTGCTGTTGGAATGAAGGAGTGGTTATTTTCCAAAAGTAGAATGAACTTTAATGTGTTGGTCATCCTGACGGAAATTTAGAAGTTTGGAGAAAGTAGCAACTTCAAGTCAGGCATTGAGGTCCTTTTCTCCTTTAATGTCCTTTTAATGAGCTTTACTTCTCTTTTTATTTCTTATAGGTTTTTGAAGTCAGTCTTGCAGTATGCTGAGAACTTGGTGACATACACAAGCCCTGAGAAAAACAAGTGGGATGAAACCATACAGCTAACAAATAAGGCTTTGTTAAAAATAAGGAAATTCAATGATGGAAAGCTGACATTGATACAGTCAGCTACATAAATACTTTTGATGTTATTTGGACGTTGTTATATCTTAAATGCTTTGGAGTCCTCATGCTTGTCAAGTCTAAGATTTAAAAGCAAACTTCATCATTGTAAAATTTTGGATGCAAAAGTCATTATTTCTATTATAAGGCTGTTGACAGCAGAGTTAAGATCAGGCTTCTGAGGAATGGGCTGTTCATCAAATTCACTGAAAAAGTTTGAATGTGAACCAGGTCAGGATGGTGCATGTTCTACTTCAAGTATATAATGTATTTTGTAGATTGGTTTAAAAAAAAAAAAAAAAAAAAGTTTTTTATTACACTGTAAGTATCTAAGAATATGAATAAATACTCTGAAAATTTTTAAATGCCAGAAGATTTTTTTATTTTGCTGAAATACACTAGAAATGGTACCAAATATTGTGATCAACATATTAAGACACAATGAATAGCACAATATTTAGCATTAAGTAGTATTCTTTGATAGTGTGATTGTTTTCAGTAGTTCAAAACAGACTCAGATCATGCACAGTGTTTATTTTGTTTAATAGCATCTACTCGTTCCCAATGCAAATCTAGTTAATGAATTAATTTCATATAGGTTAAATATGAATACTAACATACATACTCATAGGCACACATTTGTTGTGGTACAAAAAATTGTCCTCTTGTTGGACACAAGATTCTTTCAGTTTTTGGTTTTTTTTTTTCCAAAATATGTTCTTGCCCCTTTCTAATCCTCAAAGAATAGAATTTCAAAGAAATGCATCAATTTAAGAACAGATTCATAGGAGACCTCCTGTCTCTATTTCTTTCTACTATGGAGTGTAAGACCAGAGGATAATATCCAGAGATCGTTTGGGTATGCAAAGGATTAGAGATTCAAATCACATTTCAGTAAGATTCTTTGCAATGTTTCTTGACATTCTCGTAAGGAGAAAATTATTAGTGTATTTGGTATGGAGGGCAGATCTAAACTGAGATCATATTGCTTCCTTTATGCTACCCTCGCAACATACTGTTGTTTTTTTAAATTTAATTATATCAGTTTCCATGTTTTTTTGTCACTATAGAACTAAATCATATGGAGAAGTGAGAACTAGAGAAAAAAAGAATTAAAACTAGGCATAGTTAATCTAATGCAGTCTTTGAGCCACAGTCTGGAATTTCAGCTTTTTTTTTTTTCAGCTGTAGTGTAAGGTCTAATTACATTTTTTTGAAGGCGCCTTTTCTATCCATTGACTTTACCTGCACTTCTGACACTTGCTTTGTTCATAAGTGTTACATGGCAAAAATTTACTAAATCTTTATGTATTTGCTATAGGAAAGAGATTAATAATTTAAAACTCACTGCATTTAAAAAGTACATGAATAGAGAACAAACTTTCATAGAATCACCAAGTTTGGAAAAGTCCTCTAAGATCATCCAGTTCAACCATCTGCCTATCACCGATGTTTCCCACTAACCCATGTCCCTCAGTACAACATTTAAATGTTTCTTGAGCACCTCCAGGGTTGGTGACTCCACTACTTCCTTGGGCAGCCCATTCCAGCACTGGACCACTTTCTCAGAGAAGTATTTTCTAATGTCCAACCTGAATCTCCCCTTCTCCTTGTTGAAAGTATGTTTGTGCACAGAAAAGCACCTTATAGACCATAGATGAATATTTTCAATGTGACTTTTTCTCTTTCTCCCTGTATTTGAACTTTGCTAAAATGATCTTGCATGCTTTTCTTTTCCTCTGCAATTACTGAGGAAAGAGTACACTGACAGTTTCTCCTTTAGTAATTAATGCCATAGTTGTGATTTGATATTTTAAATCTGTGGTAACAAATGTGATGGACATCCAGCAGTTTTGTCAAAGAAGTTTCTCCTACCTCTGAAGTTCTCTGATGGGATTGCTGCTACCGTCTATTGATGTCCAAATTTGGAACAAGCTGAGGCAATCCAATTAATTCTGACTTGATGCTATTATAATCTTAGACAGTTTCAATAGAGCTACGTACTGGGCTTATGGCGTCTTCCTGCTGTTACAAGACTTACAGAGTTGCAGAATAATTGTATATTCTCTATGTAAGTATATATATGCACATTGAGGAAGAAATTGCAAGGGACGTGGTATAGTTGATTGTTTTTGTTGTTTATCAGTTACCTGAAATTACTTCTCTACTCCAGTTGTATATCTTTGCCATCTGCTTGGATGGAGTTACTTGGATTTCGAGATACTAGCTGTCTTGACTTTGAATCTTCTGTTTTACTGAGTGCAAAAGAGGTTTGGAATAACCAAAGACATAGCAGATGTGTGCAGAAGCTGACAAAACATGTTTAAATGCAAGTGTTCTGTTGTTGTTGTCCAAACTGAATTCGTAACTGAACTGTCCAAAACTTCATCTTTTCCTGAAAGGCTCTTAATTGAGATTGGAATAGGTACAATTTTCAAATATGAGTAGGGATCCTACGCTTCTTGAGTTAAAACCAGTGAAAATTAATGAGTTTGGAAGACCTCCTACAACATTATAGGAATGTTTTTGTTCATATACGTAAAAGCTTTAAGAAAAGCTCCTCTCTGAAGCAACTGTCTTGCAGTTGTGTGAATATTTGTGGGTTGTGATACATTATAATGATCATGATGATGAACTAGTAGCTTATAGAACTGGGCAGTTAGAAACACAACGAAACATCAGTTATGGAAGAGTCCATGTGTGGAAACAAAATGTGTTTTTTCTCTCTCATTCTCTAGTCATTGTTCTCCACTGTGATGAAAGGAGGCTTTAGAATCGGCACCGTGTGTTCTTATAGAAATGTAACTCAGAAGATCGAAGATTTTTAAAACAATTTTAGGGTTGTCGTTTCTATTGTATGATACGGGAGCAGAGCAACAAATTTGGTTTACTTTACCTTTTAGTGCTTCCATCAAACAGTCTTTAAAGCTAACGCATGGTGGCGGTGTTGGGTAACTCAAAATTGCACCACTGCCTGACGTTCGCTTACCTCTTCGTGTTCTTATCTGTATATTCTTATCTGGTGTCTGTAAAGAAATAGATTTTTCTTCTAATAACATCAGCTTTGTTACTCTTTATGCGTTTCCTTCGTTGTGGCTGTTGCTTCTGGTGAAGGTTGTTTTTGTTTTTTTTCTGTCCTCATTTGTTTCAGTTCACTTTTGGAGAAATTAAACATCCCTAAAAAGTATTCTGCAAATTGCACTCCAGTAATTAGGTAGATGTTCATCACTCATCGTGTTGTTTTGAGGACTTTTCACATTTGCCAGAACTTCATTGTGCCTCCTTTTCCTCAAGGAGTTTCAGAGAATGAGTTAATAAAGATAATTTAATAAATTGTTTCTTACAAAACATGAGATTGTATTCCTAAAAGATTCCAGATCATCCTTTGTTAATTGCTGTGGTGTCATGGAAAAAAAATCTTATTTCAGGAGCAAAATGTATCTTTTGTACAAGATGTATAATTGTCAAGGAATGTGTTTATTGAGAAAATTGCTCTGAGGACTTAGCCTTATTGCCATGGTAATGATTTTTCAATCTGTTAAAACTGAAGTGTGCAATTCGTATGTCACACTGTGAAAAAGATACAGTAGAGCATTGCTTGTTGGGTGGCCTTTGCAAACCATGTCCACAGTAGCACTTTGCAGAGAGATTACAGTTAAAAAAGATTTTCATTCGCATGTAGAAATTTTTTTTCTATGCTGTGAAATCTTATGTAGAAATGTTGGAACGGCCCCAACAAAGCTTGTTTCTGCCTTATAGTACATTAATGCATCTGGTCCTTGTAGCGCTTATCACCTTTTTTTCATAAATTAGTCTGCAGATGCTGAGCAGATTCCTGGCATAAGCTGTTCTTGTCCCCCATCTACTTCAGTGCAGAGTTTTTATTCCTCTCAGGATTTGTCTCATGTTCTTTGGGTTTCCCTTGAAATGAATTGGCTCCTACCTAACTTGCGTATTTTGAGGGGACAGGAAGTAGGAGTTGTGTATTTCAGATAAAACTGCTTTATAGAGAAACATAATTGACTGAGTAGTTTACTTCACAAGAAAGTGGGGATCATATAGAGGACTTCATGGCTATATACTAAACTTATTTTTTAATGTTTGTGTTTGAGAAAGAACTTCACTGTAGAGAAGAAATCAGTTTTCTTTTTGAGGCTTTTCAGGGGCAGTGCTTTAACTTGAATTACTTGATTCTTGCCTTTTCTAAATTTTTAAGGATAAATGAGTATCTGTTGCTTAAGAAATCTTATAAGTCATGTAGATTTTTCAGATAGAAACTGACTGAAAGGAGAATACCTGTTGTTTGCCTTCCCTGGTCCCCAGACAAAAGGATGTAAATATGGGTAATGAATGCTGTGGGAGATCAAACTGGCATTTTTTTCTGAAGGTGAGAATCTAAGACAATGCATACAATTAAAACCAACTGTCTTGCCTACCGAAAGGAGTCCATGCCTTCTGGCATTCTTCACTGAATGCCTCCTCTGTTCCCCTCCCATGTATATGTATCTCAGAGTTTCTCTTCCAAAAAAAAAAAAAAAAAAAAAAAAAAAAGAGAAGAAAAGAAAAAGAGAAAGAAAAAAGAAAAAAAAAAAAGGCATTGTAGAACCAGCCTGTGCCAGTTTGTTTTCCATGTTTTCTTTTCTCTGTAAGGGATTAGTTGTAGTAACAGATTTCATGTGCCAGAAAGTGGGTGAACATTAACTATTTTGTCATGCACTGATCCTTCCCACAGTCCTGCAAAATTTGAAATGCGGGAATGGTTACTCATTAACGTTTCTTTGTGTCTACAGGAAGTACATTTACTATGTAAACATGTTTTATATAGAACATACAGCTGTTTTGAACGAGCACTCAATGAAACATAAGAGTACAGTGCCTACACTGCCACTTCAGAAACTCCAAGATACCACAGCATTGTGTTTTAGAAGAGCAAACACAAAGGCTGCCCAGAAAAATGAATGGTGGAAGTTTCTTTAAAATAAAACAACCAACAATTAAAAAAAACAACTTTTAATTTGATTTTCATATCCAAAATGCTTGGATGCTGATCTACTGATGCGCAGTCAATATTTAGAAGCATAGGAGTGGACTGGGGAGAGGGCCGAAGTTCTTTATGCTGATTTTAGTACAGATCTCATTAGAGAAGGAAGATGCCAGCACCTTCAGGTAGTCCATTTAGATTGAGACATTTATCTCCATGGGAAAAAACTTATCTTCCATACGCTGCCTCCATATGCTGGAGGCACTCTTGTGTAAAGTTTACCTTTCATAAGGAGCATGGGATTGACTCAGGTAGCTGTGCAGTGGAGAGGGCTTCTGTACAACTACCATTGGGTATATCTTCCCTATACGAGGGGGAAGGTATTGAGGTAGCGCTGGTCAGCATTTGGACTATGGACTGGTATGCGGCATGTCTGACCTTTAGCTGAGATGATTCTTGCTCAGAAAAGCCCCAGACAAGAGAAGGTGTTGGTTTGTTTAACAGATCACAAGCACAGCTGCTAAGTGTAACTTTTATTAAAAAGTTAAGGAAGGTATGGGTTTCTCATTGTGTTAATAGGAAAATGGTCATATGCTTAAACCGGCTGAGTCCTACAATGATAGGAGGTGACAATTAGATGAGCTCACAGATGTTGGACCAATGGCAGCCTTGCAGAAGTAGAAGGTTAATACTACAGAGTTGGTACAGAAAAAGCAAGCAAAAAAAAAAAAAAAAAAAAAAAAAAAGCTGCAGTTGACCCTTCAGGATATAATGCACTTGTGTCAACATGGACTCTGCCCAAACATTGTTCTGCTGTGGAAGCAGCTGGATGCCCTGCCCTTTGGTTTATATAGTACCGAAGGGAGGGGGCACGGCAGGATGAGGTGAGGGAAAGGCAAGTGGGAAGATAAAGCAAACCCAGCTCACCTCTTAAAACAACACAGCTCTCTGGGCTGAAAATGTCTCACAAGCCAGCCCTCCCTGTGCTTGTTCCTTTGTATCTGGGGCCCTGCAGCAGCAGAGAAATAGTGCCGACCTCTGAGTGTTAGGAGTTGTTACAAGCAAGCAATTTTTCTGCTTTCTTTAAAAATATTGTTCTTGGGGAGGATAGGCAGAGATGGGGAAAGTGGGACAGGGAGAGAATAATGGCTGTTCCTGTCTGCCCTGCTATGTTTGTGGTCTAATTTATAGCATTGCATGTAGCACGATGGTGTCATTTTAATGGTGTAAAAATGCTGAAGTCTGGATTATTTATTTGGTTGAAAAATGCATCCAATACTAAATTCATCTCTGGGGAGATGGCTGTGGGATGATTACAGAACTGATAGCCATCAAATTGATAGCGTTTCTCTGTCCTCCCAAGTCTGCTTCTGTAAAAGGGAGACAAGGTGTTTTCTGGGTGAGAGTAATGGTCTTTGTGCTGTCCTTGGAGGCAGATGTGGCTCAGCACCTGCGCTCTACATCCTGGACAGACAGAGCTGCAGCACAATTATCTGCCAGTTTGCTGTAATTTCTATTTGGATTAATCAGCTTGACACAACGAGTCACACTGTGAGTTTAAAACTGCCACACACCATTTTTGTTTGCTTATTTACAATCCGTTACTCATGCTCGGAATAGTGGCCAGTTTAAACTGACTTGTAGTACTTTTTCCTCTTTTTATTCTTTTAGTTTCAGCTGAAGTCTCTCTTGTGCATTTGCATAGGTACAATATGAATAAACCAGGAGGGTTCATTGCTGTATTTTTTTTTTCACTTGACTGTCTGTACCAGGTAATACAAGATAGTGCCCAATAGAGATTGTTGGCATGCCTTTCTTTAAACTGGTTAATGTGATGAAAAAAGACATATTACTGGTCTCAGGAGAAAGATGGAAGCATTAAAATTGCATTTTGTTTGCTACTTGCATCATGGCTGTGTCTGATGTTGTAAATCTTCTGAACTGAGCTGGATGACTCAGCTCTGTTGAATGATGCTGTGTACAGACAAGAAGTGAGCAACCACTTCTCACATGTACTCACATTTCATGGAAATGTACTTAACATGGACTGTGGCAAAGCTGCGCTTGGGATATTTTGATAAGTTATTAATATTGGCAAACAAGACTCAGACGTGATGGAAGGAGCCCTGCATCCCTGTGTCTGCTGCATGATTCTCTGTGGCTGGGGCTCCTACAGGCCCATAGGAAATGGGTGTGAGAGCAAGAAGGTTGTCTGTGTCTGTCGGTGGGGCTGTGACGGTGGGGATTTGCTTGCCAGCACCCTCGCTGCATGGCAGGGACTGCAGCTGTTAGCAATCAAGAGGAAGCTATTGTTTCCTTTTGACTTTTACAGACTGGCCTAATATGAGTCTATTTATTCAGGTGCTTTTATCCAAATTTTCCAAAGATCCCAAGTTCGACCTTTGTATGTGTAGTTTCCCCTCCAATTAGTAAGAAGTGTCTAGAAACATCAAGAATGGGACTGGAAGGGGCCTTGTAGGTGCTGTGTGCTGCTGTCGCTGCCAAACATATTGCGCTTCATCCTTTTCTTCTCTATCAAATACCAGAAATAATTCATCTCTCCTACTCTTCTCTTTGACATACTGCTGTACCAGAACCTTGCTCAGGTTGCTTGGAAACCCTCTTCGAGTACCCAGTTTTTTTCATGGCCCATTCATATTCATTTCTCCTGGTGTCAGTATTGTCCCCTAGTTAGGTAGCTCTACTCCCTGTCTAATGTTTACACATTACTTGGATGTGTTTATAATAAGGAACAATATCCTTTCTCAGTTTTCATATTGCTAGGCTAAACGAGACCAGTTTTTTTTAGTGTCTGCTCATAAAATGAGTTCGTTATTTCCTGGGTATACTCAGTAGCCTTTCCTCACACCTGTTCTAGTTTCAGTTCTTCATCGGTGGGACCAGTCCTGCACAGTCCTCCCAGCCCTGCTGAGAAGACACACCATCATTTAACACAACAGAAATTTCTCCTTGTCTGCGCTGGTTTTACTTAATGTGCTGCAACATAGGTCCACATCTGCCTTTGCAACATCTCCTGTTGATGAGTCATGGCCATTCTATCATCACCTAATAAATAAGGATCGTTTTCCCCTTGATCTGCCTTCAGTAAGCATGCTGGGTTTGTCCTCCCCCCCCTCCCCCCCTTCTTTTTTCTTTCTCTGGAACAATGCCATGTGCTGGCATTAGATCTCCCTTGCTCCTTCCTCACTTGAAATACTTGTTAAACAGATTGCCCCTCAGTTCCTTCTGTATTTCACAGCTCCTTAGGACACAGTGACTTCAATCTCTGCAGCTTTCCTCCTGCTAGCAATCCATACCTCTACACCACCTTCCTTCACAAGGCCTGGAGGAGAAGCCTGCATCTAGATTTAGACTTCTGTGACAGCTACAGCTTCAGGAAACCCTCACTTTCTTAGGCTTCCGCTACATTTCAATGCCTAGATTACTATATGTAGTTTGTGCTGTTGAGGAAGGTATAGGTCAGATAAAGTGGAACAGTCTTGACTTCGATGATACATTTTCTCACCCTGAAAAAGGCTTTTTCAGTGACCCATCCCTGCATCCTTGATTTGATACTCTTTTGATGTGATTACTCATCCACAAGAGTATGATGCTGTCCTCATAGCGTTCTCCTCTTAGTCAGAGGCTTGGTATTTCACAGAATTCCAGGTTTCTTCCAAAATCTGCGTCACTTGAGATTTTCAACCCAGCTTGCCTTCATCCTATATATATATATGCCTACATCCCATAACGTTCTAACATTTTGTTCCCACTTTATCCAATCAGGCAAGTGCCCACACCAGAAGTTGCTTTTGCAAAACCCTCTGAATCATGGTGGGCCCCAGCCCATCGCCCTTCCTGCTGCTGGGGGCAGCGGGCCATGTCCCTGCTACACGCAGCAGTGCCCGCATGGGGCAGGTGGCACAGAGGATGTGCAGCTGTGGGGCCAGGGACACCCACCCTTGGCATCACCCCGCTCCTGCAGCGGCATGTTTGAACAAGAAACAATAACACACTCAGTAATGGTGTGAGTAAAGTTTTACAAGGAGAGCAGGTGTGCCTGCTTGAAAGATAAACTCTTTCCCCATGCGACGATAAGATAAATGATCTGAATCTTGTGATTTAGTTAATGTTTCTGTCTTTAGCCTGCTGTGTACACAGCACCCTGCTGGCTAAGCTGCCCAGAACTGCGTGCCTCTGTGTGCACAGAGCCGTAATCATCAGCACCATCATTCTCTCACCTGGTGTGTGATTAAACAGCCTTTAATCATTATACATCGTTAATAGGTGTTCCTTATTGTATGGTGCAGCAGCTACCTTACATTAAGAAAAAGACCAGCACCAACATTAAACAATTTCATTGGCTGGGAGCGGAGGATCTTCTTTCACTGCTATTTCAGGCTGTCACGTTTCCCCAGATCAGTATTTAAATTATGCCTGAATTTAGGCAAATGTTTTTGTTCAGCTGCCTTGAGAATTAGGGTTAATCCATCTTTCCCACCCAGAGAAAATTCCTCTGAAGGCATCTTGCTCTTGTTTCACCGCTTATTGATTATCACTCCCAGTTTGCACGTTACTGACTGCGGTGTTCCAGCTGCATCTGAATGAGCAAAAGGAAAGCCAGCTGGTGCACTGTTGGTCTGATTTTTATATCAGCATTTTGGTTTCAAAGACATTTATCTAATCTTATTAACTGGCTTTACCAAGAGGATTTCCTCACAGACTTAACTGCGAGAAAACAAATAGACAGAAAGGAGGGGGTGGTGGAGGATCTCTTCTGTTATTCTACACAGAAGCGTTCTTACCTACTGGGAGAAAAAATAAATCAGATTTTCCATTCACTCAAATGCTGGCACGTCCCAGCTAAGGCAAAGCCATTCCCTGGTGTGAACGGGCTGTTGGAAGGCGCTGCGATGGGTCCTTGCAGAGAGAAGGCAGACGGCAAACCCCGCGGCGGGTGGAAGGCAGCAGCAGCAGGACCTGTGCCTGTGTGCAAGAAAATGCTGCCAAGCATGGGGCCCAGCGGCTGTGCCCTTGGCTCATCCCCACGCTCCCTTTCTAGCTCACCTGCTATGTGTGGGGCTTTCCACGGGTGGCCAAGTGCCATGCGTACGCTCAGAGAGTGCAAAAAGGGAACAGATTTGGGGAAATAGTTTCAGACGGTGCCTACTCATCAGGGACATCTAAGGCTGAGGGTAGCAGACAGTATTAAATGTGGAGGTTGGTGGCCCTGCCTGTGGTGAAGGGGTTGGAGATTCATGATCCTTGAGGTCGCTTCCAACCCGGGCTGTTCTGTGTTTCTAGGTGATTCAGGCTTTGGAGGGTAAAGTCTGAGCTCTTGATGAGGAACAGATCTTGATACTCATAAATTCAGAGCCCTATTGGAAACAAAATACAATGGCATTGCTGGGCAATCATACATATTTCATTACAGGGTTCCTTAAAAATAGCTGCTGGAAAAACAGGATTTCTACTACAAAAAAAGGGCCATGTCTTTAGACAGACTTTTGTCAAAGAGCAGCTCTCAGCTTCGCCATCCAGGCTGTATGCCCAGGGCTTCCTCTGCCAAAGGGCTCCCAAAATCAGGAAGATTATCTAGTTCTGATTTAAGGAAACTTACAGTCAGGACAACTGGCTGATGGGTGAAGTCTCTGAGAGCATTAGTTAAAAAAGAGAAGGAGTTAATTTTCAAAAATTTTAATCTAAGAGCTTTGATCTTGTAGTGTCCTAGTTTTGTTAATTAAAATGTCATATGGTGCCAGGTGAAATGCTTTGTGGAAGAAAATCTCCTATGCCATTATTTTGCCCTTATTAATCAAATGTGTGGTTCAACAGCTGTTGGGTAGTCTCTGTGAAATACTTTTTTACATTTCATCATGGCAAAGGACTTTCTTTCAGCCTTTATATAACTCCAGGGGGCAGAGCTTAAAGAGAGTCACCTGGGTTGGTACACAAGACCTATTTGTGTTATAACTTTCCATGAACATTTAATTAATATTGTGCAAGTATTCAACCAAGGTAGATGTAATCCATAACATCTGTTCTTTAAACAGAATTTATTTAAAGTTTGCATAGCCTGTGAAACAAGGAAAGGATGACGCTACTATCAACATTTGCCAGAGATCATTCTGTGTAACAGTTTAGAAGAAGCGCAAGTTCATGACTCATGCTTTTTTATCCATGAAATATTGTACAAGTTGATGACTTGGTGTAGATGAAAGCTTATACACACCTCCACAGCTGGGATGTGAACAGCCAATTTAATTAATTATTCTAATTTGTTCAGGTTCTGTGGACTTGGTTGTATATCCAGACAGCATGCTTAATATTATCTAGCAAAGCAGTGAATGCCAGAATTCAAGTCTAACATCCCTTTTATAGAAATTTATCTTTGGTACATTTTCCAAATACATATTTTTTTCCATTTTTTTTTCCCCAATTGCCAACGCTTATGCCAAGAAGACCCCCAGCAGCACGGGCTGTGGAGTCCAGTGGAAGGAGTTTGAGGATGAGCTGTCACCCCACCCTACCACAACAGCATCCCTCCCTGTGATACAGCTGGGGAACAAGTCCTTCTCTCCACCACCTTCTTCCCTTGAAAATTTAGTTATTGCACATGTGAAAGACAAGCTCTGAAAACCAGCTGGCCAATGAACGTTCTGGGCCAAATAGTAATGAATAAGTACAGAAAGTCTTCCCATAATTCTTCTTGGCCGTATCTCCCATTTCTTTAACTTTTCTCGATGCCCCATGAATCACAGCCATGACTCCTGTCATTACTCTTTTGAAGCACCTTGGTGCTGTGTGTCTGGGGTCCACCATTTGCCATGGGATGAGATGAGAGCCATGGCATACAGATGAGTTAAGAGGTACTTGGTTGACACCTTCCCTCAAGATGACACCCCTCTTATTTTTTTAGCTATAAAATCTTTTGGTTGCAAAACAGAAACTGCAACTTCGTGGTGATCATTGTATCCATTTTTTCCATGTTCCCTTATACTCAAATTGAACTGGCCATTGACAGTTTTTTTCCTCTATTCATCCCTTACCCATCATCAGTGAGATGCCTGAGTATGGCTGTCACCCTGCATGAGCTCTGAGAAATTTCAGCCTATTTTAGTAAAGTTATTGCCACCTGCTCTGCATACCCCAGAAGCTGAAAAACTACAGATCCAGCTTCCTTGGAGAAAGCATGCAACAACAAGAAGCAGAGTGTTGCTTACTAAGATTCTGTAATTTCTGCAAATTGGCTTTATGGGTCACTAAACAGTGATAGAAGATTTGTGTGCTAGGACCCACCTGAAACAGAAGTGCTTTGTGGACACATCTGCTTGAGGTTTTGAGTATTATGGTGGAGTTGTGGCCTTCTCTTCTGTGAAGAAAAAGAAGAAAACTGCATTTGTTTACATATGTGCATTAATTATTTGTAAGAAACCCAGATGTTAAAACACTTCCATATCCCTGCATAAATAAATAACAAATAAGGGCAAGGTTTCTGAATTTAGGAAGCCTTTTTAGTGCACATTCTCAAAGGATTTCTCTTTTCCAAGCATAAAGCGCTGTTTCTTTTGAAAAAAGAAAATCAACATGCACCATAAATGACAACTTGTTATGGATGTAAATATTAATTATACATTGAAATTCTGGAACTGTTTTTACTAGAAGCTTGTTAACTTGTTAATTATCATAATTATCATACAAGGGGAAAGGGAAAAGAGAGAGAGAGAGACTGATTAGTGTTGGTAATTTGCCTCATCCTTTCTGTGCTGTTGCCTTTTTTTTTCATTTTGGGAAAATTAATTCTGTGAAATTATCACTAGGGTGCTGTGCTCTGGGACACGTCTGTACGATGCAGCATTGTTCTGGCAGAATGCAGACTTAATTCATGCTTGGCACCTTTCCTGTCTCTCCCTTCCTTGCCGTGTTAGAGTCTGCCAAGCTTGGGCAATGCCATATCATTCTCTCAAAATAATAACAATAAAAGACAGGGGTAGATACACAGAGCTCCTGAAACCTTGGGCAAATATGAGCAGAATAGAAGAAAAGGGCGGTGTTTTAGTTACAGTTGGATAGGGGAAAATTACCCATAGGAGATACAAGGCTGTTGGTTGGTACCACTAGGAACCTGATATCCTTAGTGTTTGGGAGCATCCTTAGGAAAAAATTCCACCTCTTGCTATCTTCAATGTGCTCGTTTTATCTCTGTTTGTACCCGTATGTGTTGGAAAGCCCTGGTTCCTGAAAGAGGAGCACAAAAATAATAGACCCACTCTAACATTTGCTCATTGAAATGCTTTTATCAACTGTGAGATTGGAAACAAAAGATGAGTTTAAGAGTCTATAGCTTATCATGACAAATTGCCTTTGGGTTATTTAAGATTTCATCCTACCTCCTGGCTTGCTCAGCATATTCAGTAGAGATATGGAAAAGGTGGCTGTGAACCCACCAACAGGGATATAGAATTAGTCACATTCTGAAAAGGCTGTGAGAAACTTCAGAGGCACCTAATCCGACTAGATGAATGGGTGACACAGTGTCAGACAAAGTTCAGCTCTGCTCAGACAAAGTGTTGCACACTGAAGGAGAGAAAAAATGGATGTTCTCCTTTGGCTCTCAATTACATGTGGGGGCTTGGGAAAGACAGCTGAGTTTCACTGTGGATGGCTCAGTGATCATTTGGATGTAGAGCACAGTTCTAATTTATTGGTCAGGCAAGGTGTTAGACTGCACAAGGAATAGGATAGAGAAAAATGCGTGAAACACAAGCAATTAATAATGTAAGTCAATGATGCATTTGCATTTGGAGTAACGTATGCAGAACTGGTCATGCAATACTCCCAATTTTCACAAGAAGACAGCACCAAAGCAAGATAGAGTTCAGAGAGAGGTGACAGGAATGGAAAAGAACACATTAAAGCTCTCATGTGAGAAGAGGCTGGCAAGACCAGACAATTTACCTTTAAAAATGCAAAAAAGTGTTAATATGGTACAAACATTGTAAACGTATGTTGTGATATAAAGATAGCAAATAGAAAGCCTTTTTGACTGGTGTTACAATTCGGAGTGAAAGTGAAGTGACTAACCTGAAAAAGTAGCTATTTCAGAGCTGATGAGAAAAAGGAAGCATTTTGCACATATATTAATATTATGTATATATCACTGCCACCAGATGTTGGTTCCTTAGCATGTAGCTGTAAATAGCATGCAGGAGCAGGCTCACAGAGCAAATGGCTGGAGCTGAGGACCCTCTGTCCACACTACATCAGTCCAGAGGCTGGGCTGGACCTGCTCTCATTCCATTGGCAGCAACACTCCACGTCAGGAGCTGAAGTGTAGCACATGGGGACTGTGGGGAGAAGTGCTCCAAAAGCTCAGCTCAGATCTAAATTGAAGGTTCATGCAGGTGTTCACAAACATACTAAGAGTCAATGTGGGGCTTGACATTTGTACTGTGTAACAAGAATAAATAGAATTATATTAATGAAATTTAGAAGAGATTTAAATAAGGGTAGCAAAGCTTTATTAATATAATATTAGAGGTCAGTTTTTAAGTTTTAAAGCAGATAAGTTACTGGGGGTGGATCATCCCATATCTTTCTGGCTTGGGTTTCTTCTGTCTTCTGAAATCTCTGGTGCTCACAAAAATCAATCATTGCCTGGGTGATCCTCAGCTCTATTTCCTGATAGCTCCTGGGCTAATGGTCTCTCTCTGCCTCTTTGAAATTAAGGCTGCCCCAAAGATTCCTCAGCTTCTGCAGTGAGCACCAAGAATGACTAAAAGTGGAATGACAGCATGGAAGCTGAGAACAACTTTTTAAAAGCATTTTTCTGGGTGAAGGAGGATAAATAAGGACATGTGTGTATTTAATTTTTTTAGACTAAGGTCAAGGAGGATAAGTACTGCAGAGCCTGCTGCCTTTTCAAACCTAGTGAATTGTGGCATGAAAGTTGTATTTAAGTGTCAGAGAGATTGCTCAAAGAGACCTGGCCTCTGGGAGATAAGGATAGAGTGAAAGAATAAGAGAAAAGAGAGGGAATGTAAGAAAAAGAGGGTTTGACATAAACAAGCACAGTGGTGACCCAAGTGAGGAAAACATGAGGACCCCGGTAATACCAGCATGTACAATAGAAAGTGCTCCAGCCTGGCCAGCTGCATGGCCTGGAAGGGCCAGTGCAGGCTGTGGGGCTGCCCAGTCCCCATTGTCTTTCAGTGGATCCCCAGCAGCAGGAGCTTCCTGATAAAAGGTCTCGGGAAATTGCCCTGTGGAGACCGCAGGGCGACATCTGGAAGATGCACCTATCTCTGGAGGAGAATGGCTCTGCTATAATTATTCATGTTTGATAATTAACCAGGATGTAATTAGATATAATCACCCTGACGACAGTGTGCACCTTTTTCAACAGACAAGGAGGAGGCCTTGTTGTCCACCTGTGTCTGATCAAAAGGATAATAGAGGAGCAAACCATTAGTGTGCACATGGTAAGAGAGCTGGGCCAGGGCTCTCATTGAAGGCTTGATAAGTGATACAGCCGGGCATGGCAGAAAATAATTAATTCATGATATTTTTTAAACTGTCTTTACCATCACGATCTCAGTTGTCAATAGCCAACCTGTTTGAATAACACTGCATAAAAAAAAAAAAAAAAAAAACAGAAAAAAAAAGAAGAAAAAAGGCTAAGGCAGCTAAAAGAAGAGAAACATTTTCTACAGCATCAGTAGGGTTCAGTGAAATTACTGCGTCCTTTTGATGCTGCAAACAACAAGAGAACAGCTGAAATGTTTTGAATCCATCTGTGCATAGCACCTACCCAAAACCTGCTTAACACAAATACTCTGGAGCCTGTGGCAAGAGTTCTGTCCAGTTCTTATCCAGATAGACTGGAGCAGTGCATAGAAATGCCTGCCCACAAGGGGAAGGCTAGGAAGGTGAATGCTGGGCATCTGGTGTGGCCGCGGTTGTGCCCAAGGAGTGACAGGGGTCTTTCTACTTTGGTCCTGGGGCATTTGGAGAAGAGCGGAGCCATAGGAGAGCTTTAACCAAATCAAGAGCAGAAGCTTTCCCACACATTGCTGAAGTCCATGTCTGTTTACCAACTGAAGGCTGAAATGGGCTCTACTGTTGTAATGGGTAACGCCAGCTCTTCTGGCCTTCTACTTGAGATGTGAGGGTTTCCTTCTGAGGAAAATGCATAGCACAGGGTGTTCCCTTAGAACAACTGAGGGCTCTTTGAGGATGCCAAAATATCACTAGTTTGTACATGAACTGCAGCCCAAGGTTTTCCAGAGAGCAAAGTCTCCTAAAGCAGGCACTGTACTACAAGATCACGTTCTAAATATATTTTTTTCATATGAGTTATATTGAGAATAATCAAAATTTAGAATGTTGCATTAGAAAGTGATGTTTACTGGCTTTCTAATGGAAGGTGTGCTACATGCATATAGAAAACTGCTGGGGTTAGAATCAGAGCACTGACAGTCAGTGTTTCTAGTCAAACAATCTAGCCAGGAGCTAGACTCTTTTTAAAACACCTAACCACTCCAGTTTAATAGTCTTCCTGCTTCCAGGGCTGAACACATAGATCTTAGATGAAGAAGAACGCCTATGCCTGCCTGTGCGTGATTCATCCTGTACAAGGCAGCTACCAGATCCTTGCTTCTGCAGGGCGGCAGCAAGACAAGCTGCCTACAGCCAGCCAGCAAGTTCTAAGTACACTGTATTCTTTCCGTGTCTCATTGACAAAAACATCTATCAGTCTATCTATTTAATTTTCCTTATTTATTTATTTTACTATATATTTTTTGCTCTTTCCTCTGGATTCCGTCCCACTTCCCTCCAAAACAGTCAGGCAAATCAGACTTTTTAGCAGCCTGTGGCAAATGCATTTTTTTGTTGTTGAAGTCCTGAAAACATAGAATGAGACTATAAACAAGGTGTTGCTACATATACCCTAGTTGCTTATTCCTCTGGTTTCCTAGATTGTTCTGCCCCATGGCTCCATCTTGACATTGCTTTCTGGCTGTGGGATCCTGACATGTACGATTGTAAAAATGCTGCAAAGCATCCGTTAAAGAGTCTTCCCATCACTTTAAGAAGAAATGTCTCTATTAGTACAATAAAAGTCTTCAAGTTCTCTTTTTCTAGATTTATTTCCAGCATTTGCTATGTTTTGGCAATCAGATCTGCTATCAAAGTGCTTGTTATAGCTCTGAAGCAGGTAGCAGAGCAATACTCATACAAGTGAAATCCAAGCACATTAAAACACCAAGGCAGTTTTTCTGCTTCTCCTCTCCTCTCCTCTCCTCTCCTCTCCTCTCCTCTCCTCTCCTCTCCTCTCCTCTCCTCTCCTCTCCTCTCCTCTCCTCTCCTCTCCTCTCCTCTCCTCTCCTCTCCTCTCCTCTCCTCTCCTCTCCTCTCCTCTCCTCTCCTCTCCTCTCCTTCTTGCCTTCTTTCCTTTCCATTCCCTCTTTTTCATATCAATATTTAGGAGATTTGGGTGTTCGGTTTGCCTTTCTAACAGTGCTGTGGAGGCAGCTTTGTGCAATGGAAGCAAGGCAGCCGTGTCAGCAAAGACTCCAGTATTCTGGGACAGGGATTGACCCCTGGCTCCAAATGTAGCAGCACGAGCAGAGGTGCACAAGCATCAGTCATGCTGCTTTCAGGAGCAGCTGACAGATCCTGAGCTCACCAGGGTTTTTCCAGCTATGGTACTGCACTCGGAATAAGGTGCCGGTAAGATTTTCTGGCTTCCCACATATATGGCACCAAAGTTCCCTTCAAAAAACACATCCCAGCTCTTGCTTTCATATGGTTGGAGCACGTCAGGGGAGAGCCACTTCCACCCTCCCCTCAAACACCACACAGCCACCTGACACAGCACAGCAGAAAGCGAGGGTAAAAGGAGCTGGCCCAATTAGCACAGCACCCTGGGCCTGATGCTTCAGCTGGGGCTGCCGGGCTTCCTGCTGGGCCAGCTGTGATGTGCGATCAGTGAGTGCCAGGCAGAGGAGCCAAGAGCTGGACACATTTGAAACCCTCGCCTGAGATTTCTCTTCTTCCTTTTTCTCTTTCTCCCCTTTCACTATGTGAAATACGCAGAGGGCTGTATGTGCAAACACTGACAGATGGTGACACCCGGCTCCGGCTCTGGCAGATTAGAAAGAGAACCCGATGTTCAAGGGACCAATTACCACTCTGTCCCCTCAGGGAAGAGCATATCAGATGTTTACTGGGGGTTAATAATAAATGAATTGAAAAAAAAATTGCTCTTCGAACACCATATTCTGTGTATTCATGTCAGCAGGTTGTAATTAGCTAATTAAATGCTTGGACTGACAGAACGGCCCCAGTGGGGGTTGCAACATTACAGACCGTTCCTGAAATATGAGCAGGAAACATCTCGGAATATGCAGGCAGGAGAGCAGTTAACACCTCACATTTAATGGGATACCTCTTCCTGCAGAGGTGATGGGGGATCAGGAAGGAGGGCTTGGGCAAGGCTTGTGTCCACAGGTTGGTGGCCAAAGAGGCCAGGGACAGCGTGTTAGTGAGGGGTGCAGATAAGGGCATGGCAAGTGGTCAGATGCTCTCAGGAGAAAGTAAGCCTGGCAGAAAAGGGCAAAGCTTCTGAAATGTGAAAATGTGGTTTAAAATTAAAAGCGATTCACGGTGCTGTGGTGAGCAAGCTCCAGGAGATGTAAATAAGGATGTCAAAGCACGTGCGATCAGCTTGAGTCACCAAAACCAAAGCCACTCAGAGAATATGAAAGGCCCACCTTCACTCTCATGGAACAGAAGAAATGGGGATGCACACCCAGCCTGGGGTGTCAGCTCATGCAGTGCATCCCTGCCCTCCTGCCAAGGTAGAGAGCATGCTGTATCACAGACTCGTCACTGCTGCATGTTTGCTTGCCAGGTTCCATCACAGCAGTGGGCCAAGCTGAGGAACAGCAAGGCACCTGGCACACTGTGCAAATAGGGGAGCAAAACCCGTGCCAAGTTACAGCAGGAATAATGCATCTCACTGGAAAGTATCAAAGGAGGCATTTGTAGCACCAGCAGTAGAAATGAGAGTGCATCAGGCTTTTTCAAGCACTGCATTTCTTTTGTCCCACTTTTAGACACATTGCGTTGGAGGTTAAAAAGATTTTTACAAGGAAGCCATTGCTTCCCTGGGATCCTGGGTGGGACAGAGTCACTTGACACCAGCAGCGTTTGCCCCCTTCCCTTCCCTACACAGCCTCATCTTGCTCCCAGCACTGCTGGTGGGATGAGGAGAGCTACCCCAACTCTTGAAACAATGATTTCCCAGAGATGAAAGGCAGGGTAGATGAAAGGGATGAGAACCATTTAACAGATCCCTCCAAAATGTAAAACATGAGATATCCACAGAACATGGGAAAACAAAGAGAAACATGCAACTTTGCACCTTGCATTCATTACTGCATCAGAAGTGAGGGGTACTCAAGGCAGCTCGTTTGGAACCATTCTGAGACGTGCGTTAGTCTGATGACACCGCAGTGTGGATCTGTGTGTCCGGGGCTGCTGATGCACGCAGGAGCTGGGGAGGACCACACTGCCAAACAGCGCGTGTGCGGGGCCAGTCTGCTGCAGATAGGAGGTGTCATCTGATTCTCACCACTAGGAATGCTCTGATGAACTCAGGAGGTCTAACCAAACTTTGCTTTGCTGCAGCTGTGATGTTTTCCTCATGCCCTTGCCTGTGCTCCATGCTCTCTGCTGTAAACATGCCCACCCAAAGAGCCTGAGAGAGGAGGGCTGTGATACACTGCTGCCAGACTGAGATGTAGACACAGTCTACACTGTGAAAGCTTGTTGAGCGTTCCTCTCCCATCTCCCCAAGTGCTTGTTATGATTGCAGAGTGAAATTGTTGCTGCACCAGGAGCACTGGGCTGATCCTTTCCCCTCCCTCGCCCTTCTACCATCCCAGCAGAGGACCCCCTGACCTGGGGGACTGTTTGGTGGGGCACCAACAAGAACAACCACTTTTCTTCTTCTTCTGCCCTCGCACATAAGGGAGTGAAGCAGGTTACTTTGCTTGTGATTCATTTTTAAAACCTTTCTCTTTGTTGAGCCAGTTTCACACAACAGCACGCAGCTCGGATTCTTTTAAGGGCTTTCCAGTACTTGTTGGGCAGATTATGGAAATAGCCTTTTTCCTTGTATTTTGCTCTGTTGGACCAAGTTCAGCCTTCTTTTCTAGGCCAGCTGGCTTGTGAGTGCCAGAACAGCTGAAGTTGATTCAGGCAGTGACAAGAGCTTGGTAAAATGAAACCTGCATACAGGGTATCTCATCAATGTCAGACAGCACCTTTTTGGCAGATGAGCACCTGGGTGCTTAGAGTCAGTGGGCTCTGGGCAGGATGGTCCTCTGTAGAAGTGCCCATGGGAAGCCTGCCCCACTGAGTCCTGTGTGTGTTTGTGGTAGTCTCACAGGCTCCTCAAAACATGGGGAAAAGCAGCTGCCCTGCAACATGGGACATGCATGCATCTTGGAAGAGCTGCACTGTAAGGGCAAGCGACAGGCAGGGAGTAGGCTTGTGGGGTATGGCTGGGAGGAGGAGCAGGTCTTGTGCCAACAATGTGACACTTTCCAGGAACGATTTGAAAGTACAGATATATGCTGGAATGGCTAGAATCACAAGCAGAAAGTTGTTTTCTGGGGAAACACGAAGCAAATAATGTGCTGTGATTGCAAGCACTCAGCACACAATGTGTGTGAGGGGAAGAAAGCTTGGTGAAATCTGGCTCCTGCTTACTGGGTGCTGACCTTGCTCAACCGTAGTATCCCAGAACAGAGGCACCAGCCATGCTTGTAATTACCATATCACACAACCACATAGATTTAATATTTACACACATGCTTTATTGGCATTCATTACAAGCTGTTAATGAGGTGTCAGTTTTAATGGCAGCCATGAAGCTAATGAGCAAGAGGTGGAAGGATCCTGCCTGAGCACAGCTGCCCTGAGACCACTCAGTGTTCCCTGGGACTCCCAGCTCCCATCCTTTTCCCCAAGAGACCCAGCAGAGCCCCTCAGCATTTTCCTGCTCAGGCTCAGCTGAAGGATGCGTACAGGATGAAGCCATGCTGGCAGCATGAGGCCATGCCGTCAGGACAAGCCCTTGCCAGCAGCATGAGACCATGCTGGCAACTCCTTGCCCTGCAGATTTGCAAGGCTTGGGCTCATCCCAGCCCGCTGTCAGGGATGCAGCACAACAGATGCAAGGCAGGCACCACTAGTAGAGGCTCCCATTCTTTCAGCCTTGGGCTCTTTACAAGCAGTGGCCTTCTTGAGAGTCACCCGGCGTTTGGCCAGATCCCCAGTGGCTTTGCACATTCCTTTTCTTTCTCTGAATGAATGGTCTAATCTGGCTGGAGGGCATTGCAAGGCCCAATAGCCAGTTTGCTGCACCTGCTCATCAAAGATTGAAACACCTGCCCTGGTTAGGGCTTAGCATTTAAGTGCTGCTATTTGAAGACAAATCTTGTCTTTTGTCTCTGCCTGAGCCTTGTCCCATGTCCCCACCCCCCTCCTTTAAAAAAAAAAAAAAAAAATTAAAAAAAAAGAAAAAGAAAAAAGGCTGTGCTGTGTATTTTTTGGATGGGACTTATTTTTTCCTCTAGTTTTCCAGAAAAATGACCATTGCTTTCCCTGTTAGGTGAATTGGTAGGGAAGATTAGACACACAGGCACAAAGCAGTGTGAGCACTTTCCTTTTGCCTGCAGCTCTGTGAGGGGCTTGTGCTGATACTAAAGCGCTCCAGCATTCAGCAGATGTACTCTAAAGTACTGTTGCATCAGCCAAGCACTGGTCAGCAATGCCATGCAATGAAGTGATGTTCTTATTAAGAGCAAATGTTCCTCCTCCTCTATGCAGTCTCTTGCCTACATTTTGACCTCTCTACTTGTTTTCTTGTGACAACAGACAACTGACATCAAGTCAGTAATGTGGGTCTTACTTACTGATAATGAGAAGGGAGTTACGCTGCTTGTGCTGGGAAAGTAGGTGGCACGGAAAACATATTTTGTCCAAGTAATTCGATATCTTTCTTTGAAGACTTTGTGTGTTTGGGTGACTAAGGTACTGCAGCTATGTAAAGGAAGCTGTGGTTTTACAAGATTTGCTTATTAGGATGCTGGAAATATACAAAATGCACCAACTCAATAGGGCAGGGACCAGGTGATACATCTCCTAGGATATCGGAAAGCACAAGGTGTGCTTTTGGTGGCACTCAGAAGGTGTGTCCTTGAACCAAGTTCTCCAATATTTCTCTCAGTGATCTGGAAAGAAATAAAGCCTTATTATGCACAAGGAGAGCAAAGACTGCAAAGGAAAAAGGTGAGGAAGGCTGTGGAGAAGGATTTTGCTTAAGCAAAAATTCCATAACAGAGAGGCATGACTGCCCAGGCTGGCAGTGAGAACCTGGAGCATGGGGCCCCTCTGCCTACCCAAGTACAGCATCAGTCAGAGCGAGGGGCTTTTTTTTTTTTTTTTTTTAATTATAACATCACATTGAATACTGGGGGAATTAATTTAGGCCTAAAATAAGATCATGTTCATTCCACGATGATCAGCCCATGAAATTCTCTACCTTGGGCACAAGATGATCAAAGGCACAGTCAATTTTTGGAGAAAGAACTACTAGTAAAAGAGAAGCTGAAGATGCTGCGTTCATCTGCACAACTGAGTGAACTTGCTGCAGGGCACAGATCAGTTGCTGGAAGGATAAAGGAGAAATTTCTCCCACATGTAGCTTGGTTAGAGTGATGCATGTTCCAGCAACACCTCAAGAGACAGGAGAAGCCCACATCAGTGTGCTGGGAGCTGAGCCTACACCTCTTTCATGAAAGAGGCTATGAGTTTTAAGAATTTTAATCAGCTGAATCTTTTTATATCTTTATATTGCATCACCCTTGATTTCTTTGAGATTGTTGCAGCTAAAGGATGAGGTAGGCAGGAGTGAGGCTGGGCTGAGTTTTGTGTTGTTGCCTTTGCCTGAAGCGTTTAGCAGGAAGCTGCTGCGGGAGGAGGGGTGTCAGGTGTGATTTGATCTGGCACGGGTTTTACTGATACAAATTCCCTTGGCTGTATCCTCTCGGGGGCTACACCAGCTAAAACATGAAACAAAATAAAGATCAGAGACGAATCTACTTACACATCCTTAGCAGTAAAGAGAGAATATCTTAATTATGCTTTGCCTGTGAGGTTAATCATACAGGACTGTTGTCCTTTCCAGTTGCCTACAAATTTTAAATAGCTCTGTCAAGTGGAAGATGATTCAAAGGAGAAGAAATTTCACCTGGAGGTGTTATGGCTTTGTCGTCCCCACAGCTTGGCTCCCTGCTTTCCAGCAGCATAGCATGGAGATGGGTAGCGCCTTACACACACACACAACATGCAGATCAGCCTACACAGCCAGACAACTTACTGACACCAGCACAAATTTCCAGCCTTGCTTAGGTATAAATTTGAGTTACAGTATATTTACTACGATGTGAGATACAGACTAGCCTAATTCTCAACTGCTTTTAAAACAAACAAACAAAAACCTGCAAGAAATGAACCTCTGTGTCTTTAAAGCAGAAGATGCTATTCAAGTAACTCACCACAGAGAGTTAATGGTTACAGTGCAGTGGGTGGAAGTAAAGCCACTGCAGGTGTGTTTCTTAATGAGGTACTAATTGGGCAGGTGCACATAAATAGGGGACAGGGAGGGCTCCCTAGCCATGGGGACTAAAGAGAATTCTGTGTTAGGGAAGGCACTGCTGCAGCTGGAAGAAAGGTTTATTTGTTTAATTTGTGTGTAATCAGTGGGGATGTTGGTGCTGGTAATAAGGAGAGAGCTGTGTGCTGGAAGGGTAGCATAGATAATGAGGGTTTGGGAGATAAGACAGGGAGGGCAGGGGATGAGACTGCTGCTTGTGTGCTTGCTCAGCAACAGAGCTGAGTTATTTGTAGGAGTACAGGAGAAGATGTAAAGCTTAAAGGAAGAGTTGTTTGGTATTAGGAGATGATTTGGGGTGCTGAAACTTAACTACATGGAGATAGCAATGAGCCCCTCAGATCAGCTAACTCTGTCAGCAAAGCTGATGCTGCATATCATAGAATCACCAAGGTTGGAAAAGACCTAGAAGATCATACAGTCCAACCGTTCACCTATTCCCAATAGCTTCCACTAAACCATGTCCCTCAGCACAACATCCAGCCTTTATATTCACTGGGAAGGAGAAACATGTATGATTAAGGAAATATAGAGGAAAGGAAGTTGTGCTTACAAAATGGAAGAAGAGAGAATGGAGGGGGATCTGCTCCCTGGATCTTTCAAGTACTCTCTTCTCCTTAAGAGCTGGAAAAAACAGCACAGACTTCTATGTTTAGCCATACACTCCTTGAAGTTTTCTGTCTGCTTAGGAGTGAAGGTTATAGGCAAGAAAAAAAAAAATAGAATCATAGAATGGCCTGGGTTGAGAAGGACTGTGATGATCATCTAGTTTCACTCCCCCTACTGTGGGCAGGGTTGCCAACCATTAGACCATGCTATCTAGGGCCACATTCAGCCTTGCCTTGAGTGCCTCCAGGGATGGGGCATCCCTTTCTGGGTGAATAATAACAATAACGTAGAAGAATAACATGACTCTGCTGTGATGCTTGAAGTAGCAGGATACAAGCATAACAAGAATCCAGCACGGAGCTTTTCTGTGCTTATGTGCCACTGAAGCAATACCTTTCCCCTCAGCTCTTTCTCACTAAAAGGTTGTGGGTAGACTGTGATAGTGTTTCCCCCTTGCCTCTTAAGAAGCAATTTGCAACTAGATTTCCTCCACTATGTTCTCTTGCTGCCAAAGCAAACTTATCAATAGAAGTCTGGTGTTTAGATGCAAAAAAGATGCATATCTAATTAAACGTGAAGCTGGTTTGTGAGAAAGGAACGTATTGAGAAGCCACTAAAGTGCATCATACAGAGTGTAAAGAGCTGGAAGCAAATGTTTGAAGGAGAGAAACAACATGGGTATTACGACTTCAAGCCACAAACATTGTAGTAGTGAAGCAAATGGTAACACTAGTAATTTCTGGGTACGTGGGGGGAAAAAAAATCTGCTAGTTGTATTGAATTAAGTCTTGAGAAAGATTTAATGAGTCTTCAGAGAGCTGTGCTTGGAATGTATGCATAGAGAAGCAGATCTGATGGAAAGGTCTTGGATGAATCCATGTGTGCTGTGGGGGGAGGGGAACTCCATTTCCACATCTTCACCAGCTTTACTAAATAAACACTTGTTCTTAGGCATGTCTCCTGAGACAGCAACAATTGAGAATCTATCTTGGAGCATATGTCAGCTATCAAACAAATAGCTGACAGCTTAACAGTTTTGTTACTCCCTAACTGCTAGAGGAACTCAAAGGTGCAACTGGCTGCCAGACGTTGAATGTGTTTTAGCATTTACCTTTTTTTTGATGAGTTTTTACACAAAATTTGTCAAAAGCATAGAGGCTGTGCTCTGATACTGGAAGTATTGATTCGTGGGAATCAACAGTTTGGAGCCTTCTGTTAAACAGCAGCTGGGGAGCATATATGCTAGAAAAGCTGTACATCAGTGATGATCCAGAAATACAATGGAAATGTTGAGAGTTGCGTTCACTTGAACTTGTTGGGTGTTTCATGTACTTCTCGTCTCACAGTGCTGAAGACCAATGATGCTAATGAGGGGGAAGAGAAGGTTTATCTAGGAGCTTCAAATGTCCAAATAATACAAGGCTCTATTTTTATCTCTACATGGAGGATGCTGTAACAATTCAGCATTGTCCAAGAGCTGCTTTGACATGATGTTGCATTAAGCCAAAGTTAGCACAATATATGTACAGGACAATAAGGATAATAAAACTTATTTTCTTACTTTGGGAGAACCATTTAAAGTGTGGAAAGTGGTGAAGTTTAACATCCCCCTTGAAAATGAGGGAAATGATAAAGCAGTCAGCAAGAGTTTCATCTTGTACTTTGTTAATTGTCTTATTCACACACACAAAAATAATAGATGCTATGTTAATTCTGTAGTTTAATAAGTGATGGTGTATACATAATTTGTCAAAGATGACTTTATCAACATCACTTACTATGACAACAATGGCAATTTTTGTTTTTTAAAAAAGTAAAATACTGATGAACAAAAACCCATGTTTGTCAACTTTGGCTGTCAGTATCCAATGACTTTTTTAACAACTGTCAGCATTCCTTTTTTTTTTTTTTTTTTTTTTTTTTTTAATTTAGGTATCTAAACTTTTTTTAGGTATCTATAACTTTGTTTTTTTAGGTATCACACATAGTGAATGACAGGAATAGGTAGCTGAAGGGATCTGAGGTGTCTGGTTGTACACAGATGCTACAGTTTTTCCCAACCCCGTGCTTAAACACGGGTAAGGAGGATTTTGGTCTCATGAGCTAACCTGATCTAGATTGTAAGTGATGATTAAACCAAGCCAAACGGTCTATGATACCTATCTAATTATTCTGTTTTCTCTCTGCATTACTTACATCTCCTTTGTCCCTTCATAAAGCAACTAATCTTGGTTTGCCCTTGGCAGAGATGAGGATTAGCTGGTCATATTCCTCATTAAAACAGCATCCTTTTATGTACTGAGTAGTTGTCTGTGTCACATCTTACTTTTCCCTACTGAGGCAGACCCTCTTTGCCAGCCTCTTTCTGTGGCATTCCCTCATTTCTGAACTTCAGATTTTGGGTCCTCAGAGACCAAAGCCAGTTTCACTGCCCACAGGAGTGTTTGAAATAAATGTTGCCATTGGCTGTCAGAATAAGAACACTGACCAGTCGAGGATGTTGGCTTTTTTTCACTTTCTGTGAAAAAAAATCTGATTTGAGAAAGACTGGAGGAATGCACCTCATTTTTAATTGCATGAGCTCTGGCATGATGGGGTATCACATCTTCTTACTCTCCACAGTGAAGCATTTGCACCCCATTTTTCAGGGACATGAGTGACAATGACCCCAGGACCCTGGCAGTACCAGGAAACAAGGGAGGAGGTGTGTGGCCATGGATCTGGCTTGTGGCTATGGCTGATGATATCTGGTGAAGTTCAGTACTTCAGGAGCCGTAAACTGAGGGCTGTATGCTGGTAGCTGTATCTTCCAATGCAGAAAAGCTGCTTCTTTCTTGTATCACACCACAGGCATGGTGCCTGCAGTGCAGGCTTAATCACAACAGATTTTTTTTCTGTGGTTCGGAGGCTAAACCAGAGCTGCCAGTGGTTTTGCTGCAAAAACACTTGCCAGGCAGCAGGCAGATTAGGCTGTGCTGATGGGTTTGCACTCCTCCCTCTGCTTGTCAAGCTCTCTAGCTACATATTTCCAAGCTCCCACAAGCATGGCCTGCTCCCCATCCCTCAGCACCATGGTCCCACCTCTGTAATTGCAGATTTCATTCTAAAAAGTAGGTATAATCACATTTATCACCAAATAGTGTGTGCACATAACCGTTGAGGTCCAGACCATAGTGAAGTTTTGAGACAGTAAAATTCTTGCTTTTGAGAACTTTCAGAACATACAGCATTAATTCAGATTATCAGAGGGCAGGGCAAACCATTTGAGCATAAATCAGTCACAGGCTGGGGATTGTGACAGAGAGTCCACTGAAACCAAGCTATAGTCTATCTGGTTTAGTTGCTGTAGAGAGAGCATATTGATGTAGTGGAACAAATTAATTTATATTAGCTTAAAAATATTTGTGATTTTATATGGCTAATAAAAAGGAGTCCCTGGGACATTGCTGGAGAATGTGAATGTTAAATGTGAAAATCATTTCAAAAAACAAGTCAACAAGAAGCTTGTCAACATCTTAGTGAAATAAAATGGCAAAGTCAAGACAGTTCTACCTTTGAAACATGCTTCATCACTTCCTTGTTCCTCAAACCCAGGTGTGCAGCCAAATCAGCAATCTAGGTTTGAGGGAAGGTTTTGTAGCTGTCTTGTTATTTAGCGAGGAAAAGAGTTGCTTTTCTCTTTACCGTTTCCAGGCCCTCTGAACTGCAGAAACCAAACCTCAAGGTGAGGTTCCCATTTGCATCATTACATGCCAGTTTGACTCCTCAGTCCATTCCAGACTGGGCTCATTGTTCTTCCTGTCTATGAAGCAGGCAGTAGCACTCTTGCTCACCCCAGTGTCACACCACTACTGGCCCATTGAAAGGAACTTGAACTGCAAGGGAATGGCCTGAACAAGAGATAGAGACTTCAGAGCCAACTCTACTGACAGTGACAAGGGATACACTGATGGGTAGTCAAACCAAAGGGTAAATGACAATGATTACCCACTATCTTTCAAATTTCCCCACTACACCAATCTCTTTACTGCTTTTGTAGGGCTTTTGCCACATTACCTGAAGGATGAAATGGCTTTTCACTAGTCCTCAACTTCCATCTGTGCAAATCCACTTTAAAAAACACTAATGGTGACTAGACAAAGGGCAGATAGTGGGCAGTGCAGAAATTTTGGATGAAGTCAGTGGAAAGCCAGGTGTCCCATTTGTGGGAAAGCACAGACATTAGTGAGCTGTAGCTGAAATGCCAGATTATGGTCATTTCCAGTTAGAAAGTGATTACAGGCAGCATTCTCTCTCTTGTCAGTTTTTTTATTTTTCAGATCTGTTAACATTTTCCTGAAAATGAATCCCAGACCACAGGTGTTGCTGGAGGTGTCAGTATCAACCACCAGCTTGGGCTTCACCTGCTTCCTTCAGGAGACCAGCCAGCAGCTTGTGCTTTCATAAGGAGTCATTTCTTTTTAGAAATAGTGCAGATATTTCCTACACTTGTCTTCAGGATTCAGGCACTGTGTGGTCCCAGAATTCTTGCCACTGATGAGCTTTTAACAAACTCTGTTCCTCAGGGAATGTCAATGACTAGTCCAAGATGCATTGTTTATCCTCTCAGCAGATTGACTTGCACCCAAACAACCAGGCAAACACTGCCTCAAAGCAGCAGAATTATTCTAAAGGACAGTGCATTTCACTGGCTATCAAACTAAAACAGAATTGTTTTCAGATGTCGTTCATTACCAAAGGTGCTATTGCCAACTTTTCCTCAACCGAAACAGAAAAATTTTTCTTCACTTTCCGCACAACCATAGCATAAAAATATTTTTCTTATCTCACACGGTTTTCCAGCAGTTTCTAGCACAATCTAAGACACTGGGATTGTTGTCTTCTTCATCCCTGCCTAAGCCAGCAAAAGATATCTTGCTCAGCTTGATGGGAACTGCAGTGTCCCTTCTGCTCCAGGAGGGATTGGCATCATAGGCCTGATAGTATCTAAGGTAGGATGTGAAGAGCACTGTCAGGCTTCTTGCTGGGTTGTTACCTTGGTGGTACTGTTTGGTACTGAACACCCTGGGTGGCACTGTCTGCTCCAGAGCAAATCCTGTGGCACCAAGGAGCTAGGAGATGCTGACACTTGTCAGCTTAGGATCCCGTCTTTTTTGCAAATCTTTACCATAAAGTTTAAGAAGTAGCAGCTTACAGGTGTAGATAAATAAGGATTAATGGTGGGCCAAGTTCTCCCCTCTGCCTCCCCACCTCTGTCTCCACCTAGAAATACTGCTGAATGAAGCATAAGACCTGGGTCCAGGAAAGGAGTAGCTGTTTAGGTTTAGCTTTTTTCTTCTTTTAACAGTGACTTCAACAGCTCTCTGTATGGTAGTTTTTGTAAAGAAATGGTCTGGTGCTGAATAGCAAAGAAAGAAGCCAAAAATATGTCTCATTTTTAGCATTTTGTAATTGAAAGCTTAAACATTATAAGCACAAGATTTGTCAAACAGACTTCTCAGCTTTAGCAGACTTTTTTTCTTGGTCTTCAGAGTTGAATACTTGGAATCTAGTAATCTTCCATTAAAAAGATAATTTTAAAATTAGTTTCAAATCCTTTCACTCCATTTAAACGTATAAATATATATAATACAATTTAAAACAGAAAATTGAGCAAAGCATCAGCAGGAGATTTAGCCTGATTGCCTACGTGCTTAAAAGAAAATGCTGTGCATGTTTAAAAGAAAAACACACTTAAGTGCTGCGACATTCAGTTTTTAAGAAAGCCAGTTTAATTATATTTTCCCTAATTAAGGATTTCATTATAGGGGATCACATGATTTAATTATATCAATACCCGAAAGACCTGATTGTGAACATAAAATGTGGATTAAAAAGATGCCTCATCACTTAATTACCTGCTAGATTGGAACAGATCCATGTTGTAGGTCAAAAGGGACATAAAATGCAGGCTTCTGCCTCCCTCTTTGTTGTGTGTGAAGGGCTCTGTGCATGGAGAGAGAAAGGGGGGAAGTACTCTTGTGTGTGTAATGGGAGTGATAATTACCTGTGAACAGCTTTATTAGCATATATTGAGAAATGCAATGCATTTTTATTTTTATTTTGTTTTAATTTAAAGTTCTTGGTGGGCCTACAGTAGAGATGAGCTGCGTTGTCCAACCTGCAGCCTGGTGAGTGCATATTTCTTCTTCCCAACACACAAGCCCTTGTCTTTCAAAGGGAAAACGTCAAGCAGTGGAGAATCTTGGGCTGGGAGTGTAGCTTCTCCTGTAGCAAGCAGATGGGCACCTAGCACTGCTGTGTATACTAGGGATTGGGGATCCCTGAGCCCCTCCAGCGTGACCCTTCTGTACTAATCACATGGCTGGAGACTCTTCGCTTCTGAACACCTCGAGCCAGACTGGGGAAAGAGGGGAGGAAATCTTTTGGGACACCAGTGAAAAGCTGGCTGAGGCAATGAGTTTTAAGCTGCCCAATCCTTGCTTTCCATACTTCCCTCTCTTTCCTACCACCTAAACAGTTCACATTCCTCACTCCCAGGAGGGAGCTCATGGAGCTCTTCCTCAGAGATCACCAAAAACATGGAAGGAGAAACTTATTTTTCTCCATGACCTGTTTTTGTGGTGTTTTTTTCTTCCCTCTTCCACCTCCTTTCACATCCCTCACAAGTTCCTACTTTGTAAAGCTAGAAATCCGACCTTTGTTGATCCCATGTTACAGAGCAAGTTTGTTCAGTAAGAGAAGGTACAGGATTATTAGTGCCTGGGACAGCATTGCACAAAGTGGGTTCAGCCTCTTGGAAACCACCACAACATAACTCCCCATAAGTTCTTGTAGGACATGGAGAGTTGAAGAATATCCATGTCAGGTTGGGTTTTTCCACTCCCTACAGACTATAAGGAAGACTGTTCTCTTTAACATAGTAGGATAGCACTGATGCAATAAATATGATAAGATGATCGATAAAATCTGTTGCTAGCAGAGGTCTGATCTTCTTTCTCAAGCTCCTGAATCTACAGGATCTGGAAATATTGTACAAGGAGACACTGCAGCAGGCAAGAAAATCTGTGCTTTTGAAGGAAGGGCAGGATTCCTATCATGAACTACGTGCCTTTTCAACCTCCAGCCCCTTTGAAGGCACTGATATACTACTGTCCTCCACAGCAGGGACACTGAGATCCAGGCAGAACCTCCATGTACCACACATCATGCGAGTGTGAAACCAACCACCCAGCACACTGCTGTCCATCATATTTCAGCATGTATGAAACTCTCCTGCAACACTATCATAGCAGGTATCCTGCTTCTTCCCCAGTGCCAGCAGGGCTAACAGTGCTGCTGCAGGTCAGCAGGACCGTGGCTGGCCACCTTGCTGAAAGCAAGCTTTGCCTGCATCATGACTCTGTCCTAATGCGGAAAACGACTACTGAAGGAAAAGTTGCACAGCTATAGTCAGTCTGGAAAGAGCGTGCTGGGTTCTGTATTTTCTACGGAAGAAACTCCCATGTACATGAGAGTGGGTACTCTCTTAAGAAAGAGGATAGTCTTCAAAGTGTCCTTTTGCTCTCTAGGGGCTGCCTGGTGGCTGAGGCAATGCAACACACCCTACAAACATAATCCTGAGAATATTGCTGCAGTAGTGGTGTTCCTGCCTGGCACAAGCCAGGTAAGAGCATTTTAGGTAACAGGCCTCGGAAAGAGCAAGGTCTCCTGTCTGTAAGGCATCTCAATAGAAAGTGCTGCTGACAATTGATGCTGATAAATCTTAAGTCATTTCTATGGTCTTACTAAAGGCACCAAGTAGGCTTTGTAAAGCTCTGAGTTTAGGGCTCTTCCCAAGAAATCTACCCTGATAACTCATCATGGGACTGAGCCAGGTCTGCACTGTGCAGCTGGCACACAGTCACCCCATCCCTCCTGCCCCATGGGCATTGCCACCCTGTCCCTCCCACTCTGGCGCAGTGAGACTAAGGAGAAGGCTTTGTGCCTATTGCACACACTGGGGTAATGTGCCTGAGGGTTGTGAAGCAAGAGAGCACACTTGACTGCAAAATTAACATCTGCAAATAGCACAGTACTATGGGATGAAGACTCTTTCCTTTTACTTTGACTTGATCTTGTTTTTCTAAGCAGGGAAATGCCCCAGTGACAGAATCACTGCAGATGGCATGACAAAGCCCCGGCTGGCACCAGCTGAGTTGGCACAGTAAGATTATCATGTTTGAGTTTGTGTCTGTCTTTTTTTATCCCCCTGCTTTGCTGTGCTAATAGCATTTCTATTACCGTATAAGCTTCAGCCAGCTCTCTCAAAAGGAGACACATCAGCATAAAAAGTAAATTTCATTATCACTGGCAAAAAACAGGTCACAGAAACAGCTAAACTATTTTAATCTATTTTTTTAAATTATTATTTTCCTGTTTCCCTCCCTCTCTCTATTTCTCTCTCAACCAGGCTTAAAGAGGGGTTGGAATTGAAGTTGCAGGGTCTCCAGGGCAGTAATGTGGAGCGGTGTGGCTTAATGGGGCAGCTGGTGGAAAGAGCCCAGCACATGTTTCCTTTACAGTTTTCATCTTCATACTTCACAGAGTCCAGGGACTGATTGATGGAATTCTTTTTTTTTTTTTTTTTTTTTTTTTTGAACATAGCTTTCTCAAGGCCTAGAGACTGCCTCTCTCAGCCACACTGAACATATGTCCATATATTCCCTTGGGCAGTATTTAAATGTGTGCATCCATGTGGCTGTATTTGTTTAGTGTGTGCTCCCACTGATCTAATGGGACCTTTCCCATGACCCATTGCTTCCCTAAGTTTGCCACTTGCTGCTGTCAGGCGAGAGAGACTTTAACTTGGATGGCTGTAGCTGTAAATGAATGGAATTTTTTTTCCCTTTCAGTACTTTCAACTGCACCCTCTTGCTGATGGATCATCTAATGCAGTTTGGTTGAGAACCCTTCTTCGCACTGTTAAAAAAAATGCCAAACCTAGACAGACCCCATCTGTTACAATCCCATGTCGATTTATATGAATGCAGAATTGGTAGGGCTGCTCTCTGCTTGTTAATAAACCATCCTCTGAGAACAGCACTCCTTGAAAATGCCAAGTAAGGTGTACTTTGCTTGATACACTGATAGCTTAGACAAAAAACTCTTTGGTAAGAGGAAAAGAAGTGACTGCACAGCACTGATTTTTCTTTGAGGAGGCACTGCAAGATTCTGCATGGCATTTGTCTTTCCCAAGGAAGAAAGGCTGGGGAAACAAGAATCAGAATAGAACTGACTCTAAGGACATTTGCAGCATACAGAATCTACTAATACTGATATGGCTCAGAAGATGAGACTCAAAGAAAATCATTTACATTTCCAGTTAACACGGCTATATGCAGAGACCTGATTATATCATATGTTAATTCTGTCTTTCTTTTCAGATAACAGAAAGGTGATGGAGTCACTATCCCTGGAAGTGTTCAAGAAACATTCAGATGTTGTACTGAGGTATGTGGTTTAGTGGGAAATACTGGGGATAGGTGGACGGTTGGATTGATGATCTTAGAGGTCTTTTCCAACCTTAATAATTCTATGATTCTGTGATTCTAAACTTGAAGAATATCACATACCACAGTTAAGGGAGGTGCAGAAACCGTGACTGTCTTGATATAGCTCACAAAGGGGAAAGCTATATAAATCTTCGATAACTGGCATTTGCACACTATTGATGCAGTTCCAGGAAATGCCATAATTTATGTAAAGATTATATCCATGGTAAGTTAAATATGTATATATATATCCTCCCAGAGTTCCTGTACCAGTGCAGGGCTCTCCTGTGCACTCCAATGTAGAGACTGTCCCTACCCCAATGAACATCAGTGAAAGCGCAGTGGGCTGAGGCGAACTGCCTTCATGCCCCTGCAAAGCTGCATGTCCTTCTCTCCTCTGCCCTTCTGGCAAATGTCCTTCAGCACAGTAATGTGCCATCTGCCCCACTGCCATACCATGCCAAGTCCTGCTGAAGGTGGGGCTGACAGCAAACCAATTGTCCTGCAAAAGTCTGGGCTCCTTAGTGGAGCACCTCCGCATGGGTTGCACCAGCATCCAAGCAGATCATAAAGGAATTCACCCTGAAAATCCAAATGTCAGCTACAGACCTAACTCAGCTATCTATTTAACTTGACATAGGTTGGAGATGAAATCAGCTGAAGAACAGGAACAAATATACAAAATAGAGAGTGTTTGTGAAACCATTTTCTATCGAGTAAAGTTATATTAGCAATAGCAGTAGGATATCATGGACTGAGAAACAACGCGAGAGAGCTCAGTCGTCCTGAGACTAAACTGACTTTTTGTTAGAGAATTATTTACTAAACAAGAGGACAGCTGCTGTGTTCCCACACACGGGCCTGGCTTCCCAGAGCTGCCTTACATCTCTTTGCTCCTTTATCCTCCCCTTGTATCTCTCAGCAGGGCTTGCCAGAAGAGCAGCCTGCCCAAAATAATGATAAGAAAACGTAGCAGCAGCCTGTGAAAATGTTATCTAGTAGCATATTTCCAACTGGATCATGCTAAAAGTAAAAGCGAGCAGGACCTCCCCCAGAGGTCCTCACTCATTAATTTGAATTAATGAAAGGTCCTCACTGGAGCAGGTATCAGCACTTCGAGGTCTTTTGTCCTCTTGTTTTGTACTTGTTACTTGCCCTCTTTGGCTTCAACTCACTCTTCAGGAACATGATCATGATGTCACAAGAAGGTTTCAAAGAGCTTTGCACAGCAAGCCACCACTGAGCAAATACTGAGCACAGACAGTATATCCAAGGGGCTTTTAATATTTAGGATGATGGACACAAAATATCAGAATACCAATTTCTCACATGCTACTGTATTTTTAAGATCGCATTCTATTTTTGTTTTTTTCTTTCTCCTTATTGACAGCAAAAATCAGGGGAAGCATATTCATGGCCAAAAGCATGAGGAGCAAACCCAGGTTACCTCAAGTGCTCACAAAGGACATGTTATACATATGCTAAGTCCTACTGTAGAATACTGTCATGTGATCTTGTGCTGGGATATCAATCAACTGGGGTTTGCATCACTCTCAAGATAAAACTTACAATGAAGGATTAGCTTATTTACTGCTTCCAAGGAAATATTTGTTTCCAAGTTGATATTTAACCTTACTTTCTTTAATCTACTGAATAGTGCACTTGCTGGAAAATAGCACTTTGGGAATGAATGACCAGTGCAGCATCCTGATGTTGCTAGAGTTTGGGGTTTTGTTTTGTTTATACTTTTTTGTTTCTAGGATACTGACCTCAAGGAGCATGGCAAGCACTGTTAAATGCATTCTGTATCCATCACCACCACTGCCTTCATGCATTTGAGGGTGCTTAGAAACATGCACTTTGGAGACTGCTAGACATAAAACTCCAGAGACTTGCTCCAAATGCAACTCTAAAAACGTCCATGTCCTCATCAGGTAAGAAGAAAAGCTCTGCTGATTACTTGAAATCTGTTCTGTGCAATAGGATGCAACTGGGATGTGGAAGCACAAGAATTTGTCACTGCTGCCAGACTCTACATCAGTGTCGGGTGGGGGTTTCTCTATATCAGGTGTATTTGCTGTAATCACTTTAGCGTAATGGTGACCAAGATCAGAACATTTTTTATCAGCATTTATTCTTATATTGAGTGAAAATTGTTAAAATTCAAGTCTGCTTCTTTCTGATCCATTTCAGGAATAGGATGTCCTTTAGCTGTTCTGACCCCACCACTCACCTCCCACAGCTATCTCTCCCACTCTGCTGAAATTATCAATCATTTTGAAAGCTTTGATTCTTCTCAATTTTACTACTGGTAATTTTGTCTAAATTGGGATTCTAGTTACCATGCAATAGAGTGAAACCCAACTGCAATCTCACATCACGGTTTCATTAGAAACTAGCTTGTTAAGAATTGTGAAGTCCTCATGACCCTAAAGGAGGACATACTAAAGGACTACAGTCTAGTTCAGATGCAACCATCATCTTCTTTTGACTTTCCTTAAGGAAGTTGAAGTTTCTGACAAAGACAAAGCCCACTTTCCCATTTGTAATGGGTAATTTTGTTACATTCTTGCAATGTGAGATATGAATGACAACAGAAGTGCTGAATAGAAGGAAAGCAAAATAATAATTCTACACTTGAAGGTCTCAGCTGGAGTGCTGTGTCCGTCTTGGGGCACCACTCTGCATGAGAGAGATGGATCAATTGGAAGCAGTCCAGGTAATGAGAGAGCTCAGAAACATAGCCTGTGGGGGAAGCCTGAAAGAACTGTGGTTGTTTGGAATAACAACAGGACTAAGAAGAGACCAATAACATAAATTCAGCAATGTAAGTGGTTGCTGCAAAAAAAAAGAAGGAAATAAACTCTTCTCTATATTGATTGTGGACAGGATAAGAAAAATGGTTTATAATGAAGGACTACAGATGGATGTAGTCTTGGCTTTCTGATTGGGAAGAGTGACAAGCTCAGACTGTGGGAGACAGTTATCCAATAAGTGGATAAAAAAGGAAATCCAGAGCTTGGATTGTCCCTCAGCAATCCAAATCCACACCTGTAAAAGAAACATGTTCGACCCAGAGCAGAGAAGGAGCCCAAAGCTGGAAGGAATGATGACAATCAGGCCAGCTGTGGGGAGAAACAAAATGTTTGTTTGGACAATTTGCATCTGTTGCTTTTCTTAACCGGATAAGAGAGTACACTGTGTAATATACACACACCAGCCTCACTTACCGACAGAGAATTAAAATATTTATATCACAGACAAACAATGCCAAGGAACTCCCCTACAAATGCAGTGATTTAATAAACACAGTTCTGCAATGTAGCATTTATCTTTATTATATATAATCAGCTGTTGCTTTTACTTGGATAGAAATTATGTCAAACTGAGCCAAGGTAAGATGACAGGGTTGGAAGGTTCCCACTTCCCCATTCCCAGACATACACACCTTTTTGGCTTTTGCTAGCACATATGGATTTAAGACTGCATGAGGCACAGCTCTGCATGACCTACTCCAGCTCCTATGAGTCTGTGAAGAATGGGGCATCTCACAGTCCTAGTGTGGTCTTCCGTAGGAGACAGCTTCTTTCCTCTGCATTCAGCAATCAGTAAAGAAATATCTTCCACACCAACATGTGCTAAGCATGTATGTATGCATCTAGGAAAATGATGCACTTCCAAAGGATTACTTCCCAAGCAAAGGTCTTCCTGAAAACACAGGTTAACTCTACATGAAGATCTTTCTTCAAATCCTACCCAGTGGTAGCAATTCAGTTGTTACACACTGTTTAACAGTAGAGAAAATAGTGAAGGTATTACACCATGACTTTAAAGGCAGTTCGTAATCACATGCTGACAAATCATTTAAGGAATGACTGGCAAAACAAACTATCTCAGCTGCTTTTTCTTCTTCAACAGAACATTATTAGTGCAAATACATAAATAAAAAGCAAACATGAGAGATGAAGTCGTGGATATTTGTCAAAGATATTAACATTGTCTATAAAGCTAGGCATTTTTTTCATTTGCTCATGAATGTGATCCAGTCTGATGCTTTATCTTTTTCCCTAGCAATAGTTCTATGGTCTTCAACACTCATGTAAAATAGGGAATTGCCCCCAAAAGCGTTTATTCAACAAACCACATTTTTAAATGAAGCTTTACTTCTGAAGAAAGAACTTCAGAAATGGTTCCAAAGCCAGAGTAGAAATTGGCCCACTCTGTGCAGACCTGTGAAAACACAACACCAGCAGGCTCAGAGAGTGGAATGAACAGGTTTTGTACAGGGTGAAGGCACAAGTGGATGTAAATACATGAACATTACACCTAAGGAAAACTTACTCCCTGGGCAGTGTGATGCTAGAATTGTGGCTAATAACAGATTTTGTTCCACATGACTCAGACTAACCAGCTCACAATAACCCCAGTGGCCCTTCCCCACCAGGTCCCTGACAGTTCCATACCCACCCCGGTTAAGCCCTATGTCAGTATACCCAAATTACACTGGCCTAAATGCTTCTTAATGACTTTTAAGACAGAGTTGTATTTTTCCTTCTTCTGATTGAATATTTACCTAGGAAGCAACTTATTTCATGTCAAAGCAGGGATAAAGTTGCCTAAGATGGACATCACTAGGAAAAGAATCTGCTAAACAAAATAAAGCTGAATTCTTTGCAAGTATAGGCGCCAGTATAATCTGATCAAAAATTAAGTTAATTGAAAGAATAGCCTCCTTCTGAAGAGGTGTTTACTTGCTCTTACCTGATTTCTTGGGAAAGTACCGGGTTGTGGTGTCTCCCAGTGCCAAGACTATGAGATTCTTAGAGTGAAGAAAGGCATATTTTGAACAGCACATGAATAACCCGAAGTAACAAAATGTTCAGGTGTAGGTGAGCTTCTTGAGAAGATCACCAACAGGTATTGTCACTAATTCCCAAATGAGAGCCTTGGTCACATGAATCTTATCTGGAAAGATGGACAAAGGCCACAAGCAGCATTTCCATAAACATCTAATGATTTTCTGTTACAATGCCCATATGCCTGTGTGATTTTGACGTGCACAACATCAAACATGACAAACTCTGTCACCTGACTTGAAATTGAGTGACCATGGGGTATGAAATATGCCCTACATGGTACCTGCGGCAAAGTATGAGGATGGCTTATCCAGATCATGCTGACACTGTCAGCTGAGGAATTGAGGAGCACCTCCATGACCACCTCCCTCAGACACAGGAATGGCACAGGGAGTTGGTAGGGCAGCTCTGGGGACTCACTGAAGAGGGGCTGTTAGACTCACTGGCACCCACCCATAAATATCCAGTTCCTCTGCTGTCTTAGCAGGAAGAGCAGTTACTCTATAGAGGAGGTGCCTTCAAGGCCTGGAGATTGTGCAGGTGCCCTTACACAATTCCTGAAGACTAATAAGCAACTCATCTCTTCTCTGGTTTTGTGCCTACAGACATTGAAGTGGTAGTACTGCAGCAGAACTTCAGGTTCTTGAGCTGAGAGTTTGATTATAGCTGACGAAGACACCTGGAGAAAGGCATGGAGAAGTGAACACTGCAAAGGAACCACGGGATGGAGGACAAAGATGTGGGGCAGTCAGGGGAGCAACTCAAGCAGAAGCAGCATGCCAAAGTCTTGGTACCCACCAGGCACATTTGCACTCTGGTGGAGCAGAAGCTGGTATTTACCCCCTGAAAAACATTCATTTGCAGCTTCGTGTTTTCGCTAGAAGTCCTTTGTCATGTCTCAGCAAAATGCGGGCTGTGCCTCATCAAGGCAGAAATGTGTTTCTTCCTCTTTTCCTATTTTGATGTATTTCATTTCCATATAATCTCCAGAGGGATCATTTAGCCTGTTCAAACACCTTATTAAGGAAGGGAGACATTGTTCTTCAAGCCTTTGTGCAGTACCGGAATGCGTCTCTTCCTGAGCTCCCCCATGCATGGCCAGGCCTTGATAAAGCACTGCCTGCTTTTCTCTCATTGTTTCGCATTGCCTTTGCCTTTCTTTCTCTATCTCCATTTGTCCGAATACTAATCTGTGTTTATAACAAGAAGCGGTTCCCGCACCTCCCCTTTGTTGCTTAATTGAAGGGAAACTGAGCAACAGGTGGATCTCAGGAAATATCATTAGTCTCTTTTCATTGTTTTTGGCACTTCTCTGAAAGAGAAGTTCGGCTCAATGCAACTGGCTGTTCGCTGTTTCCAGGCTAATTACTGCAGGATCCAAATGAGGAATGCATTTGAACATGTCTAATTTAAAGAAGGTAAGCTCTTCATCTGATTTCAGTGGGACTACTCATGAGCTCGGACTTACATGTGTGCTTAAGGACTTTGATGCAGCTGAGCCACATAACCAAGTCCATAAAGCAAAATGAATCCCTTCATTATTGTAATAGCACAAGAAATACAGTTTATGTACAGAAACACAGCCAGCCATGAACCAGTACTTTCATGTTCCAGTAAGGGCTTCCTTTTAACCTGCTTTTTTGTTCAGAGAGAATAGAAACAATGTGTAAGGATGAAAGTATTGTGGTGTATTTGATTTTGAAAGGTGCTTGTAAAGGAAGCTTGCATCCAGGAAAGGAAAATCTGACCTGGGAGACTGCTGCAGCATCTTCTCAGCTAGCAGATCCAAGGAGTCATGGAGAAGGGGGAAGGATGCTAAAGAAAACAAGCAGCATGATCCTTCAGCATGTGGTTTTATCTCAGTAATTCCCAGGAGGATAAAAGAGGCAAAAGCTCACAGTGTGCTCTTCTATCACTTAGTAGACAAAGCTCCAATTTCTGCTATTTTTAAAACTGGAACCCCAAGGGAATATTTCATTGAATATCAGCCAAATGCATTAACAAAGTTAAAGCATCCACCTGTTACAAGAATGCAGGCAAAGGCTGGATGATAGCAGCTTCCACTTGATGGAGAAGTCAGGATATTCCTAACAAGTGATACACAGCAATTACTGGCCAGCTGAAAATCCGATCTTGGGACATGCTTTGTAGCTCAAGGTTTGAACAACTAGATAAGTCAGAGGAAAAGAAGAGAGTGGGGATATCTTCTTTGATGTCAAGGGTATGGCAATAGGGGCTCAAAACATGAGAATGCAGAAGGTCCTTTAGATGTTACTGGTGTAGTGATTCTAAGCTCTTACCACTGCCATCTGAAATTTAAGCTGATCTCATTCCGCTTTGCTGAGAACCTGGAAGGTTCAGCACAGAAATCCTCTGACACACAATGTGTCCTGAGTTATTTGGAGCAGTGGTAATCATGGGGTGTTGACAACCAGAGGGCAAGAGGTGGTAGAGCAAAAACACACACACACTCAACTACAAAAGCCAGGGAAGCTAAGGATAGTGAAATTATGATCCCTTGATGCGGCTGCAGGGGTGGAAATAGAAAAGCCCTGACTTTTCAGAGATGTCTTTATGGGTTTATAATTGTAAATACCCCCTTTTTAAAGGATGTATTTTAGGAAGCAAAACTGTTCCCTTTTCATAAATGATCTGTTGTACAGGGCTTAAAAATATGTCAAGGTTTGCTGCAGTAAATCCTCCTTATGCTGTAACTGAGTAATGTAAGCAACTTGGGTTGCCGTTTAAACAATTCCCAGTGTGTGGCATGGCCAGTGCAGTTTGAAATGCCTCTGTCTATCTAAACAGAAACAGATGTTTGAACAGCAGAGCTGTGCAGAAGTCATTCTTCAAACAGTAGATTAAAACATCTGTCAGGGCCATTGGATGGGACCAGACAAGTAGCAGTAATATCAGCTGGGCCTGCCAGTCATGTTGGCCTCACCCTGGAGGTGGAAGGGAAAGGGCAGGGGTGCTTATTCTGGTCTGAGCATCTTACAGCCTCATCTTTTATCACGTTTCTCCAGACATGCAAAATATTATGGACCTGGCCGTATGGACTCATAGATTAACACCTCTCTCAGCATTGCCTCCTATAACTGAGGTCTTTTTCTAGATTTCCACTTTCCCGGATGCTGCTGGCAGTTGCTATAAAAGATGTGAAGTGTTGGCGTTGTTCCAGGTTACAGCATTTGCAGTGATTTCCATCTGTCCATGTTTCAGCATTTGACCAGTTCAGTGGCATTGCAATTGAATTTTTCAGGCCTCGATGGGTCAAAAATATAACAGCCGAATAATCTTCTGCCACTTGCCTGCACGATATGTGCCACAGGCAGAGTATTCGTTTCCAGCTAAACAAGAGTCTAAACCAAACTCTTGGATTAACACCTCTTTTGTACTCTACCAAAATATCAGCCAAGAAACAGAGTCAAGAAATGGTTCCAATTTTTTTGGTGATTTCAGTTAAGGTTCTGGATCCAAACAGGCACGAAGGCTGTCCATTTTCACTGTCCGGATCTGAAATTTGAGCTTTGACTCCATCTTCTGCTTCCAGCCCAGATTTATTCTCACTTCTTATTTCACTGTCCAACAAAACAAGCAGGGACAGCCCTACCCTCCAGGCTGCTTATTTTGGGGTGGAGCTGCTGTGGCTGCTTTACCAGTGCATTCATCTTCCCAACACACTCCTGCCCTGTGCATCAGGGCCAATTCTGCCACCCTGTACATAGGAGATCCTCACTGTCCTGTGAGGCCAGTGCTGGGGTCCCAGTGAAGCTGGTGGGGCAATCCTTTCTGTACAGATGGGTTGCACTCTCATCTTGTTTGTCCCCCAGCACCCATTAATTGTGGGCTGTAGCGGCAGCAGATTACCTCACGACAGCCTGGCAGATGTGCTCTCGCTGAACAAATAAACTCATTTATATGGCTGTAATGACTGTTGCTTCTGTGCTCTCATCATGAAAACTCCAGCCTATCTACAGCAGTTTATAAACAAAGCTGCTTTGCCTTTATGGAAAAGCAATTTGTGACTGAGGATCCTCAGCAGTGACTCGTGCCAAATAGAGCTCAGGCCATTTCTCAGGGAACAGGTGTCCGCATCATTAAAGCCACAACCCCCCTTGGCATTAATTGCTGTCCCTGTTGGCACACTGAGAAAAGAGACAGGGATTTGTCTGGGCCACGTGGACTTGCTTCCCCGCTCCTTTCTCATGGTAGTCTTGCTTGTGGTGTGCTGCCACGGCGGGGTGACCACAGCCTTGGCCACCAGCTGACCAGTACATCTCCTGCAGTCCTTGCTTGTTGGCTGTCTGGGCAGGGAGCTCTGGGAAAACGTGGCCAGCACAGACTGGTGAACAAACAGCACTCATAGGAGGGGAGAAAGAAGGAAACTGTTTATTAGACAGAGCAAGTTCATTAACTTCCCCCTTCCTCTCTGTATTTATTTTAGCTGTCCCCTTATTTCCCTCTCTTCTTGTTTGTTTCTTCCCTTGCTTCCTTCCGTGCTACGTTATTATTTCAAAAAGGAAAGAAAATTTCAATCTTCTTGTGATTTTAGAGCAATAAACTATGACTAAAAAACACATTGAGCTACAAAATTGTGAGTGATGTTTTAATTTATAACCATGGAGGGTTGACTAGTTTACTTAACCACCCTGATCACCTTGAGTTAGGGAGGTGTCAGTACAGATGGGACCTGAGTTAAAATAAGGCAGCGTTCATCCCAAAATGAAGATCTTCACCAAGAGGAGACACAGCTCTCTGAGTGAAGTTGTTTTCCAGTCTGCACTGAGTGAGACACTGGACATTGCCTCTTTGACTACAGGGAGCCCTGGGGGAAGTGGCCATGAAGACACAGGACCACCAGGGAGCCTTTCTGGGATTAGAAGAAAGACAGCCATCTTCAGTGGCTGCAGGGAGCCACATACTATGAGCATCTTCACATCCCCTTCCAAGTCATTAGTAGAGCCATGTTACTTACCAGCCCATCCGTGGCAACTCTCAGCCTAGGGGTGCTCGGTTAGCTCTACTCCATGCCCTCGTGCAGGACATGGGCTCACTGCCTCCTCCCTGCCCTTACTCACAGGCCGATGGAGAGTATTTGTGCAGCTGTTTAAATCATCTGGAATAATTGCTTCCCTTTCCCTATAGCTCCTCTCCATTGCCAGGCAGGGGCAGGAGGGTGAGCACTGCCTCTGCCTCGTAGCATTTTAACACTCTTCTTTTCATAAACCTTACCACCTAACTCTGTGGTTCGCTTCCTCTCTCTTCCTGGAACCTTAGCAGTTAAACTGATTAAAGCTGACTTCAGAAATGACAGTGGAGAGCTTTTCCTCTGCTCCCTGCCACACCGCTGGGTCACCAGCAACTCACTCTCTCTCACTCTCACCTTCCTTCCCTGCACAACAGCACGCAATGCAGCATCTGATGCCACACTGGGCAGCAACACACAAATGGGCAGGGAAATGAGGGAAGGGAATGAAAGATCACACTGAGGAATGTGTGTGCTGTTTCTAAAAAAAAAAACAAAAATAAATAATAAAAAAAAATGCTAAGCAAAACCTCTGGCAACCTGCAAGAAATTATAAAATCACCCTGTGTCTGCCAAGAATTCAGTGTTGGACATCTTCCTTTGGCCATCATCGACTAGCAGTTCCCTGTTTCTTGGGTAGACTAAATCAGGTACACTAAAAGTATGATGTTTAGAAAATGTTTTTGTTTGGCTTTTTGAACAGAATCCTCTTCTGCCTTTTACAGTATGGTGTTCTCTCCATTCATCAGATCTGGTTTTGGGTTTTTTTGTTTGTTTGTTTGTTTTGTTTTTTCCTTTCTGAGTATATATATCTCTTACTGAGGCTGTTTCTGTTTCTGCAGGCAGGCACATCACAGAAGTCTGCGTCACAAGAAGACTCCAAACACTTTATGGTTTATTTATGTAGTTCAAACCTTGACTGCTGTTAAGACTCAGAAATGGCCTTGCCATCTCTGTAAGCACTGGATTACGTCCTGAAGAGAAGATGAGAAGAGTTTGTTTAGTCCCTATCTAGGCACTCCCAGGCAAGAGTAATGGGCAGAAACTCCCAGACTTAGGCAAGTCAACAGGGAAGAAATGCATGTTTGACTGACAGGCCTTTGTGAGTACAAAAGACTGGATCACCATCAGCCTCCATATGACCGCCAGCCTTAACCAGACTAGCCAAGCCATTACAGAAAATGGAAATGTTACATGTACACTGACTCAAGAAGTTTTATTAAATGAGAACAACTGCATGATCCACAAGCATCTGATGACATTACAAAACACTGGATAGGCATTTGTGTGCCTTTCACCCTAAATAACCATGTGATGACAGAGCAAGACTGGCATATGCTGTGGACTTGGAGCAAAACGGTAGTGAGCCGAAAAGGCTTTGTCCATGGCATCCTCATTCTGGCCCCAATCACTTTTCACTCCAGAGAACACTGCAGACTTTCATACTAGATGTTCATAATGAACATTTCTGATTGTCTTGTCTGTGAGCCTAAAAATGTTCTGAAAGCATTTTACTGGCTAGCAATTGTACATGTACATAGATTGCAGTAGTTTCCTGATGCTTTAAAAAAAAAGAAAAGTTATTATGATATTTTAATCCAAACATTTAAGTCAAGTAAGCAATTTAAATAGGCGCACAGCCTTAGGATGTGTCAGATCAAAACTTAGAATATCTGGAATCAGATCCCAACATCGTAAGTCATCATGATAATTGTAAAGGATAAAAAACAGACCAGTGACTTAATCATTGTTGAAATTTGTAACTGTGTTTGGATCTGAACTCTGACATTTCCAGCAGTGTTGTACAGCTTGTTTTTCAGGCAGCCATTTCTCAACATATTTGAAAAATCAGGCCTGAAATCAGACACAGAGACATAATGCACCCAAGACAGGAAAGCTTTTTGAGAATATTGATTTCCATTTGATTCTCAAAGCATTAAGAAGCATTTCATAGCCTCATTAGAATTAGTACTATTCATAATAGCAACATGTACTTTCTTTAATAGCAGTTGTATTTTTAGAGAGATAATTGGCTTTTTCTAGGATTTCAATTTGTTAAAGAAAATAACTGTGAGTTAAAAAAAACACCTTTAAAGTCTGTGGAAGGTACTGAATTAGTTTAAAAACCTTTTCTTCCATCAGAAAATAATGCACAGGTGTTGGTCACCTATCAGCTTGTACTTACCTTTTAATTCATACCAAGCAGCCAAATCCATTATATCCTAGACTGCTTCTGTTTTTTCACAGCTGGGAGTCGGTCCCCTGTCTGGGTGCTACACCAAGGTAACCAAAGTATTTTTCTCATTAGGATTTGAGAACTAGCTGTCCTTGGTCAGGTTTATTTTGCACCATGCACTCTGCACATCTGGAGGTGGGAAGATCTCAGGGCGTGCTGAACAGCAGGACTAAATGGGACTATACACATCATATTATATATTGTACATATTGTCTCTTTTCAATGCAGAACTAGAATGCCTTTAGCGGTTCCTTCCTACTCAAATGATTCTATGGTTCTGTGATATCATAATCTACTCATACGTCTAGTCAATCTAGAGGGATTACACTTCATAGATTTGCTCAAAAGATGCTTTGAGGAATTTATTTAACATCACCGAATTTGTCCCTGGTGACAGATTCAGTGACTATAGGCACAATAATGTCAATCTGCAGTTCTTGTCACTGTCCCAGACCAGACATCAATATCAATACAGTTACTGGAAGAATTACTTTTGGAAGCAGTGTGAACTATTTCCTACCTTACTGAACTCACCCTCACTTCATTATGTAAAGCAGAACTTCTTACAAAAAGAAAACTTTGAGATGCCCAAAGAGACCTCTAGCTTATGAGTTACTGTTCATGTAAGATAACAATATCATAACATACTTACCTGACAAAAGCTGGATCTGCTCTCTTTATTTCACATTTTAAATAGTAAATTTCCACCCCAGCTTAGGGCCCAATTTTCATACCTCTGCTCTGATTGTGAAGGATGTAATATTGCTACTATTAAAAGGATGGCAGTGATGGGGGGAGGGGCAGGGGTGAATTAAAACCCAAGGGAAATGCTGGAGCTGAGGATACAGTGCTGATGTGAAGAGTGGTCCTTTCTACCCAGAAAGTTGACCATCAGACCCATGTTTTTCTCATTCAATTTGGACTAAGCAATAATTATGGTTGCTCTGCATTCCAGTGGAATATATTAATCTGCTGCATGCAACAGCACACAGCTGAAATTGCTGTTGGACATATTGAACTTCCAGTTGTTGAAATTTTCTATGCAGTTTTTTTTGCCAGCCCGTATCTGAATGACAGCAATTTTATCATTGTGTTAACAGCTGTGGCAGTCACCTTGAGTACTTAGGGGAAAAGAGTCTGGAAAAATTGTTTCCCAAAATGTACCTTCATGAAATTGTTTTCTGGGAAAACAGTCTATTTTGGGCTGACTGGTCAACCTAAATGCCAAGGAGCAAATATTTCTTGTGGCAAATATCAGGCCAAGAGTATTTTTCTACTTTAACTTTTTTTCATGGATTTTATTTATTTTTTTTTTTACTACATCTATTAGAAAGTAGTGGTACAAGTCCAGAATAACTCTGAGCTACACAGACTTAAAACATACGTAGTAAAATTGGCCTAGTGCTGAGAAAACTGAACAGTACAGCCCTAATAAGGTGAAATTGCACAGCCCCCTTCAGCTTCCAGGAACGAAAAATCCATTTACATCAGCGCTGACTTTTCATTTCTGGTCTACAGGGTTTCATGTCAATACTGGTTCTAAGTTCACTACCTATCTCACACCATAGCCAGCAAAAAAGGTTGTGCTAATGTAATGCTTTTTTCACATCCTTCCTTGGCCTGTTGCGGTGTATTTAATTCTACTCTCACCAGAGTCCAGTGGCTCCCAAGTTGAGCTTTGCTGTCCAGCTCACAGTGTGACCCGCCAGAGATATCTCCACTTTAGTGGCAGTGTAAATGACTCCTCTTTACTTTTTCTATTTCGCAGACAATCCAGAAGGCAGCAGTTTTGCATTAGCAAGGGGTGAAGGCAAGCTTGTTTGATACCTGTTCATTGTCTTCATTTGTGATTTTGGAGACAGAGGAGGATGCAGAACAGGATTGCCTTCCCTTGTAACTGGTCATATTAAGTTTTACTTTTCTTCTAGCACTAGGCACCAAGAGTTACCTCCTCTCTTTATGTTTTACATGTGATGGCTTTGATGGGTGTCCCATTGTGACTTGATGCCTGTGTAAGTATTCTGTGATGCACAAAAGCCAAAAGGGGAAAGAGAAAAAACCCACTCACTCTGAGACTCTCTATTGAATTTTGTTTTTCAATTACCTAACAAATTGCTGACTAAGGACAGGATAGGGCGGTGGAAATATAGGACCTAAAAGCACTGTACATTCCTCATCTGTAATGACCAGAAAATGTGGGTGTTTGTTAGTGGTTTTAGCCAATTTGCAATTTATCTTGGTTTTAACCCAAGCAGGCTTGAAACCAAGACAAACATTCTTTGATGTAATCTAATTGTGACTAAGACCGTTTGCATAAAAGTTTCAGAGCTAGGATAGGAAGAGGAAAAAGACCTTGAAAGCATTCCAGTGGAAAAGTCATGTGGAGTAGGGTTTTCATTGAACCAATGGCATCCAACAGCCCATTGTTTTAGTTGCAGCTTAAATTAATACCTGATAGCAGAGGAATTAAAGCGCTGCTGAAGTCATGTATTCACTTAATCTTGTTTTTTTACAATCATGTTTGTACAGTGATAGCCTCAGGTAAAGAACTAATAGGAAAAAATGTTCTTTCCCTGCTTCCATTGCTACTCCATTCAAAAATATATTAACAAGCTAACTCGAAAACTGGTCTTAAATTCATTAGCCAAACCAGTCTATCCTCAGAAACTAAACAGAAACTGTGTACTGTTGGAGAGGTCAGAGAAAGAGTCTGGAGAGTGCCACAAGGTGTCCCAAAGTACCTGTGCAACACAGGTACAATCAGTGCCTGTTGTTTTTCCATACACAGATCTGAGTCTCACACTTCTGAGGCTCAACCTACAATAGAGTTATGTTAAAAATAGAGAGGTATCTTTTCATCATTTTCCCTTGTTCCTGATGTGTGGAGAGGCCAAACACAAACATCAGTGAGGTGGAAGAAGGAAAAAAAATCTAAGAGACAATCTGACTTGGACAAAGCTGAAGATACAGGAAAGGTGTCTGTGTACTGATGTAATTCATGGCCTACTTCTGCATGCATCAGGTTTTGATTCTGATTCTCCTTTTCCACGCAACCCACCATCTCTGAATTACAGCAACATAATTCTAACAAAAATCCTACCAAACAATTTTGTTCTCATATGTGTGTGCATGACTGTTTGTCACAGGATCAAGAACATAGCACTATATTTTGTTCTACCATTCTACTTGTTACTGTAACACATTTGCTACTCATAAGCCATTATGGTTTGTTTACTGGTCTTTCAATCAAAGGTTTTTGAAAAAATTCCCACTTGGAGACCATAGATAGTAAGGTACAATAAGCAATTTCTATACTAAGTACTCTAACGTGGCTTTCAAATTGGCCTGAAAATTGACCAGCCCAGGCGTAAAGTCTGCTCATTTGATGTTTATGCTTAATGATAATGAAAATATCCAGTGATGTTTTTCCATCCTGCCAAAATACCCTCTCCTCCTAGCCTGTACTTGAGTCAAAATTTGCAAAATAATGACTGCATGTTCCCTAGGAAAGCATGCATATGTATCTATTACTGCATTATGCTTGCAAAATTAAAGACTTGAAATATCAAAATATCAAGAGTTTAAATACATCCACATTATTTAGATGCAGACCACACAAGGTATTCTGTCTACAGACAGAAATGCTTCTTAATTAGACTGCTACAGCTTACTTTTTCATGTACTGCAAGAGATTTGAGTATTGGATGATGCTTAAATTTCTCCTCTTTTCTGCTTTGTTCCATATCCTAAATAATTATCTTCTCCCTTCCTCCCTTCCTCCCTTCCTCCCTTCCTCCCTTCCTCCCTTCCTCCCTTCCTCCCTTCCTCCCTTCCTCCCTTCCTCCCTTCCTCCCTTCCTCCCTTCCTCCCTTCCTCCCTTCCTCCCTTCCTTCCTTCCTTCCTTCCTTCCTTCCTTCCTTCCTTCCTTCCTTCCTTCCTTCCTTCCTTCCTTCCTTCCTTCCTTCCTTCCTTCCTTCCTTCCTTCCTTCCTTCCTTCCTTCCTTCCTTCCTTTCCTTTCCTTCCTTCCTCTCTCTTTCTCTCTCTTTCTCTTCCTCTTTCTCTCTTTCTCTCTCTTTTCTCTCTTCTCTCTTTCTCTCTTCTTCTTTCTTTCTTTCTTTCTTTCTTTCTTTCTTTTCTTTCTTTCTTTCTTTCTTTCTTTCTTTCTTTCTTTCTTTCTTTCTTTCTTCTTTCTTTCTTTCTTTCTTTCTTTCTTTCTTTCTTTCTTTCTTTCTTTCTTTCCTTCTTTCCTTCTTTCCTTCTTTCCTTCTTTCCTTCTTTCCTTCTTTCCTTCTTTCCTTCTTTCCTTCCTTCTTTCTTTCCTGCTATCCTGCTATCCTGCTATCCTGCTATCCTGCTATCCTGCTATCCTGCTATCCTGCTATCCTTCTATCCTTCTATCCTTCTTTCTTTCTTTCCTTCTTTCTTTCCTTCTTTCCTTCTTTCCTTCTTTCTTTCCTGCTATCCTGCTATCCTGCTATCCTGCTATCCTTCTATCCTTCTTTCTTCTTTTTCTCTTCCTTCTTTTTCTCTTTCTTGCTTCTTTAAATTTCAGTCAAAAATTCACTCTTCTTTCCTTTTTCATGAAGACCTACAAACAGATGAATTACTTTCCATGGTAGTGGCTGCTTAACCAGATGGCAGCATGAGGAGGGTGTGTGAAAGGATATTGAGATCTCTACGTTCTTAAGTCTTATGTCTTTGTGAAATAAGCCCATAACTGGCTCAGTGATTAGTTCAGGAAGATTTCTCTGGAGATCAGTAGATGGCTAATACATGCACTGCATCCTCTAGGTCAACTGAAGTGACAACTGAGATATAATATGTTAACAACACAGAAAGTTACAACCCAAGAGAATACAATACTAGTTAAATCCAATGGATTTACTTTACTGTAACATTCTCAGCAACCTCTGAAAAGCTGCTAGTTTTCAGAATAATGCCTTTATAGATTAATGCTGCTGATAAATAAGGGTTGTTATTTATGGTGAAAATCACATAAATGCTGGGTCTAAAGGCTTCTTTGGGGCTGAAAGCTTTCTGTACAGAAAGTTGTTGTTGGGAAACAAGGGACTGGTGTGTTACTGTAAAGGATAGGTTGTAAAAGGGATGCTTAAAAGGGGCCCAATATGGTTTGGATCACAGCCAAGGTCTTGCATAACAGGATGCCTCATAAAAGAAAGGCTTAAAGGGGTATGGTTAAAAGACAGACGTTTCTTTTGAGCAAAGATGTGCCAATGGGAGGATCACTGACAAATCTTTGTTCACTATTATGTGTGCATATAATTAAAAAATGTTGGTGTTTGCAGCCATTCCCAGATGATGCTGATGTCTAGAGAATCACAGTTTGAAAAAAAGTAGACTAAGACACACAAAATGCAATTCACACAGGAATATTTTTCTGTGGTCAGATTTTAACATCCTTCAAGATGGAGAAGTAGGAATGTTCCCTAGTCCTTGAGATCAGAACCATGGTCTTCAAAACTAGACATGACTACTAATATCAGGTAACTGCCTTGCAAAGTCACAGGGGAGCGTGACATCCAGCCTAGGGTAGTTTGATGGGAGTTCAAGGACAGCCATTTGCATTTAACAGGTAAGTCATGGATCCGCTATGTTAGTTGAAGAGACTTCAGTTAAAGCTAGAGAAAATGATCATTCTACTCGCAACAGAGGGGAACTTTTAATCCAGTCCTATTGGCTGGCAAGTATTTGCATTTGCTTGTTTTACATTTAGAATCCAGTAACTCTATGTGAAAGGTGTGTAAAAATAACATTTCTGGCTTCTTTCCATTTCTAAAGGCAAAACTTGATATTGGTCTCTAGAAGCCATCTAACACAACTTCGAGGAGTTTATTTTTGCTAATGCTAAAATACCGTGTACAAAAATACAGTCAGCCACTGCCCTCTGTCAAGGTTCATGTTCCCTGGGTTTTATAATCTACTGGGATTTTACTCAGATCACAAATAAATCCTCTGGAGATACTGCTATTAAAATGATGTGGACTTTAAAGAAGAAATATAACACGATATATGACACAGCTGACACAAGGATAAGCCCAAAGGAAAACCTAGGGGTTGCACTAAGGAGGCCACAAAAGAGTACAAAGTGTGCTCAACCTCTCTCTTTACCTAGGACTCTAGCCACAAGCTCTGTGGTTAAGCTTTTCAGTATTTAGGAATAAATACATGAATAGGAATAAAGACATGAGTATATATATCCTAGACACGGCTTCATGATGCTATCACAGAAACAGTGTTTTTAAACCTGGCAAAGATTTAGGGAGTTAAAATGTTCTCATGTCCTGCCTTGAACCTCAGTCTGGGATGACTGCTAACTTCCATCTTTCAAGCTAGAGGAGACTAAAGAGCGATATAGGCAGAATACTGTTTTCCATCCCATTTCCTGCTTAATACAGATGGTGGGACAAATAACTGAGTAGCAATGGCGGCAGGCTGTGTCTTTCCTCATTTGTAGGCCAGATCTGGACACAGGGGAAGTCTCATTAGAGCAGCTGGGGAAGGACAGATGTTCATGAGCAGAGCAACTGCAGCAACAGATGTACCTATGGTTGGCTTCTGAGCAGTGCTTCCCACAACTGCTTGCCTCCACAGCTGTGGGAATCATCCACCCCACTAATCCTCCATTGCTCACTCTACTGACCATGGCCTAATGTTTCTCTTGGAGAGCAGAAAGTTAATAACTCATCAGCAGTTCTGCTTATTCTATCTCCTTGCGGAGAAATTAGCTGTGAGTCTAAGAAGAAAAGATTGTCATAGATATTCAGAGTTCATACTCATTATGATTCTGTGTGTGCGTGTAGTACTAAGACAGTGCAAGTTCCTCTCAGGGACAACTTCTTTCACACTTACAATGCAGTACATCTAAATGCACAGTGGATCTTGTCCTTTCAGTATCACTCTCCACATTCACAGTGTCAAGAATTAATGATATTGCCATGGCCAGATTCTTCCTCAGTTACCAAAGTCTAGTAACTAAATAAAAATCTAATTACAGTTTTGTAATAGCTCACTATTTGCATATTTGTGTCATAGGGGTGTAGCAAAGGAGAAAAAAGTAAGTGCCACATCTTCAGACTGCAGAAAGAAGTTTGCTGAGGCGTGCAAAGAAGTAGGAAGAAATCAGGTGGGTTGTTGCCCTCTGGTGCTCATTTCATGCTGCGGTTCTGGTTCTGGAAGCAGAAAACGTTTCTCTGAGCTTCAAGAAGCAGTAGAAGTCCTTTAGTAAGTAAGTTAGAGCAATACTGAACATGTAACAAAAAATATTCTTCATACACTGGGCATCCAAGAATAACATGAGCCTGATACACTAAGTGCTCTCCTATTTAATATGAGCTTTTTGTTTAAATGTGGAAATGCTTGTATCTAAACAATTTCACCACAGAATGCAAAACACACTTTCTTTGCAGAGCAGCCTTCCCAAATGGTGTGATCCTAATCTATAGGAGGTAAAGTTCTTGAAGAAATAACAACATGCAATGGACAGAAAGGAGTTACCAAGTCTCTGCTGCAGGAAGGAAAAAGTACACAAGCTGAGCAGTCAGATCTGGCAGAGAGTTTGGGCGCCAGATAGCCTCCAACAAGTATTTTCAGACCTAGCTATGAGTCCTCCTTACTTAGACATCTGAACTCAGATCTCAGCCAGGCCTGGATCCACACACTGTAATTACCCACCTCTGCATGCTGTCATTACCCCACCTTTATTGGACTCTGAAGCAAATTTTACAGATGACTCATTTCATTGACTGCAATAGATTCAAATTCCAGATTAAAAAAAAAAAAAAAAAAAAAAAAAAGCAAAAGAAGAACTCATAACAAGAGGGGAAGAGATTCATGCTGCTGTTTACGTTGGTGTAATCAGAGATTAAAATGTTATCACTCAATATATCTGCCAATGTTTTGATGTAGGCATGTTATTGTATACTGCTAGTTTCATTCCACCAGTGTAATTAAAATAAATAAAAAAATCAAGGCTTGCGTCAACACTAAATATAACTAAAATTCTGGTATTCCAGAATTCTTACTTTTTGCTTTGTATGTATATATTTGTGTATAGTTTGGAAAGTAACCATGGTATATTCTAGCAGGAGTCAAACAGGTCAATCTCTGTGAATTCAAGATAAAGATGTATGCCTTGAAAAAAATGTTAGGTCTAGAGACGAGGTTTGAGATAAACAGCCATCTGAAAGATAATAGATTTGCCTGACATTGTTGCGTCCAGTAAATCATAACAAAACTTCAGAATACTGGAGAAAGGCCAGGAATTGGTGACTTACATTATTGTTTTATTATCGCATTTTGGAAAGGTAAAACTAAGAGTTCTGTTTACTTTAATTAATATTAACCAATTCTTAACTCATGACTGCCCAAAATCCTCACGCTTCAAATCACAATATCCTTACTTTTCTGCGATTTTTCAAGTTAAAAGTCTGCCAGTCTCTTCAGGGGGAAAGGGGAAACATCATTTGTAAGGGCAACATATACCTGCATCAGGAGTGAAATACAAGCTCAGGTGATGCAGAAAACAGAGCTGTGGACCAAGCCAGTGTCCACTGAAAAGGTCTCTGGCTAGTTTCTTCTGCTGCCAAACTGCTCTGTCAATTCAATCACCTTTCAGAAGGAGCACTGTAAAAAGGGAACCAAGGCATCAGACTGGGGTTTTGGACATCCCACCACAGCCAGGCACCTACCCCAAAGGAATTAGACTGCCAACACAGTGCAGCCTAGAGACCAGTGAGCTGGGATCTCCTTGGTGAGACCTCCGCATCCCTGACCAAGCTACCCTTCAGGGCTAAACACATCTTTCTTCCAGCAATATCAGATAAGAAAACTCTTCTCTTGAATCTATTGCATAACGGGAAAGGGAAGAGTGACTAATTCTTGAATGCTGATATTGGTATGCCGGAGTTTGTATCTTAACTTCTAATGTGCACTGTAAATATTTGCTTAGAGCTTCTTGACCTGCAAAGCTAGACAAAACTCTTCACAAACCACTTTGTTTTTATTATACTTTTATTCTGATATCTTGTTTTAAAACATTTTCAACAAAGAGATACTAGAAAGTTTTGAAGGATGCTACCGTGTAATTCCACAGGGTCAAAATCAGAAGTAAGCAGTGAGTTAACCCCTAAATGCTCAGACCTCAACAGAACTAACAGCTGCTCTCTCTGTGCAGAAGGTGGTGACTACTACAGCATCTCTGTGAACAGGAAGAGCTGCACCATGTCTGTTGTCCTCACTAATGGTCTCTAAGCCAGCGTGGACCCAGATCCTATCAGGGCAAGGTTTTGAGAAGTATCTGGTTCTGCCCATTTTATCATCAAATTGACAAAAAGCCTGTTAGAAGGTTCCTATTTTACTCCTGTTTTTTCTGGAATTCTTCCCACTTTAAGTACTCTGTACTTCTGCTTTTGACTTGAAGAAAGAGCACCAAAATTAAAAAGAAAAGATAAAAGACGAATAGATTATTCCCACAAAATCTCAGACCTAGCAGCGATGTTTTGGAAATCTTACAGGGAAAGTTTCAAATGAGATTCCTGGCCTGCACAATTGAAGAAGATTGAGTGCAATCTATGCTAACTAAATGAATTAAGTATGTTTGTGTCAGCTTAACCCAGATGGGAAAAAATAAAACAAAAAACCCAACCAGATGATGTGTTTCTTCCGATAAAGCCTCAGACTGGTGTTACCTGGCTTTACAGTGAGCACTGACACAGTCCTTACTTCTTTGGAAAGTTGGTCCCTTTAATTCCTTTCCCTGAAGCACTTCACTAAGGATGGTCCTGGCCTCAAACAAGCAGTAGACATCTCAGAACACAGCTATAGCAAATACAACTGGCTCTCTGCTACCTGAACTCAAAACAGCACCAAACTTCACACTTTTAGCGTGATGGTACCTGTTGCGTGCACAACTATATCAACAAAGTGAGAAAGTGGACATAGTCTGATTTGACGGGTTACATGGTCCAGAGTTTAAATGTGGTGCTTCAGAGTCAGTTATGTGCTCCTGTTGAACATCTCCTCAGATGAATCTTGTACTGCCATCATCTGATGGAATCTGTAATGAGAACCAAAACCTACTGCACAGTTAGTTAGGTACATTGGCAAGGAAAAGATGATTCTGCCAGATTCAAAGAGTACACCGTAGCCTAACTTGGTGAGAAGGTCACAGTTCAGTACAAGAACCAGAAAATTGTATTATTCTCACAGATTCAACATAAAGACCAAAAAAAAAAACTCTCTGGTATTTTGTGCCAGACTTTTCTTTGGAGTTAATTGGGACAGCCAAAGACTCAAGGGGACCTACAGTGATTTACATAGCTGAGTAGTTGGCCTGTTACGCTAAATTGGCATTGTTCTTCAGATGTAAGTGGACAATAGGATATGCCTGAGAATAGCAGTTTCCTCTGGGTTGCTGTAGGCTGGAAAGACTACAGGGTGCATAGACTGAAATGCCCCAACCACAGTCATTATGATGAACCCAATAGCTTCTTACAGTGTTGAAAGTCCTGAGGCAATGGGGATGAATTCCATCATCATGCAGGTAGGCACTCACGACAGACTTGACTATAGTTTTATTGAAATAGCGTTTCTTCTGTTGTGGCTTAGCCTCATACTGTTATTTGCATTGCTAATGGCAAATAACATCAATGATTTCATAATTTGTCCACAGAAAAAGAAAAAAAAAAAGAAAGAAAAAACAAGTCCTATGTAAGTAGTGATGTTCCTTCAACAGGTTCTCACTGAAATGAACTATTTGTGGGCTCTTAATATGACAAATCAGGCCTTTATCAAGGAGAGTGCCCAGAGACCAGATTTCCCTTGCAGAACTGAGAGTTTTAATCTCTGGGATTTGTCCTCAAACAAAGGACTTGCTGAAAGAAACAGATGAGTATGCAGTGAGATATAAAGATGAACCCACTTAGTACCAGGGCAGAACTTGGCTGTCCTAAGCAAAAAGGAAAAAGCAATAGAGAACAACTTGACCTGATCTGACCACTTCCTTGCAAAAACAGCAGGAGAGAAAATGGTCTTTTTCAGATGAGGTTTAGAAAAAGATGAGAAGTCAGTGTGGTCAAGCAAAAGATGTAGTACCTCCCAGTGCTGGTTTTCACTTCACCAACCTTCTGATTGTATGAGCAGACATGATAGAGCAAGCAGTGCAGGAAGGCGGGACGTCTACATGACCTCTAGCATCAGATCATAAGAGTGACCATGCCAGATGAGGACAGAGATACACTCTCCCACCCTTTGGTGATCTGTTCCTTAGAGATTCCAGCTGTAGAGGTACACTGTGTTTTGCATTCAAGCTTCCGGTTGTGAATATATCCCCACAAGAACAAAGGGAGAACTTTCAAAAATGTCTGATGGAGTAAGGAGAAACTGGGACAGTTCTGTGCTTCTAAACTGTCAGATCATACTAAAAAACCCAGATGCCTCTTCAGCACCAATTGTGCTAGAAGCTAGAAGGTCTGCACCAACTTTGCCTTTTCTTTTCTGGTGTGTGCAAGGGCTCACCGAGAGGGGAAAGTTTACAGTTGACTTGGCTCCAAATGCACTGCTAGTTTTTGTGACACAGTTTTTCATGTGAGTTATTACTGGAAACAGAGTTCTTTCATGTCATGCATGCTTATTGGTGTCAGGGCAATGCTAGACTTGAGAATCACTTAGTCACTGATCTGTCCTGAATTGCAGTTATATTAAGTGACCAATCCAATGTGCTGTAGTCATCCTTCCTTTCTCTCAACCATGCTCCTGCTAATTAAGGATGCCAAGAAGGTATCTTTCATGCAGTTGGGAGGTGCTTGTGGAGAAGTGAAGGGAGAGAGAGTTAAGGGCGTTTGTAGCACATCTAATTTTTACTATTTGTTTAATCTATTACCAAAGGTCATTTGTCAAACTGTGGCTGCTGTTCCTACCCCTCCTCCTCTTGTTCACAGTAATGAGCAGCCTGAGAAAAACCTTATCAACCTTATCCCCTTTCCAAAGGATTGGTAAAGAGGAAGAGTTGATAATAATGGTCCTGGGAAGTGAGGCAGTTGTACATGGATCACTTCTCAGGACACAAAGACTGTACGCACACATAGCACCTAGGAAATGAGGTTAATCAACACCTGCTCACAAGGACAGTGAAAAACGCCTCCTCACAATGATGGTGAGACTGAGGTTCCTGCTGCTTTTTTTCTTTTCCTCAGACAAGTGAGTAGGCACAATATCCAAGCAATGTGGTGGGTGACTGTCCCACAAGACTTTAAAGTTAGTGGGGAGATGCTCCTCTGAGGCATGAAGACTTGGGCTTTGCATTGTTCAATGCCAAATTGGCTTCTCAGTCGACCAAGATGCAGAGATGGAGCAGATAAAGTGACAACATTGCATAAAAGTTGCAGAGAATATTTTCATGGTAGAAAATTCAAGTAGAGAATAAAGTGTTTCATGGAGGCAAGCACATGCTGTGCTCTTCCAGTGATGATAAGTGGTTTGTGTGACTTCTTGGTGAGAAAATGTATGAACTTTTCTGCTAGAAGTTTGATGGTAAATGGTGGTATATGAGATCCTTGAGGCTAAGCAGTCTGTCAACTTTGAGACAACTTTGAAAAAAAGTTAGAAAATTGCAACATTCTGTTTGATTATCTCACTTGGGATCTAGTTTTGTCAGTCCAAGCGGACTGCAGGTCCATCACTGCCTGCAGGTGAATAGTAGAAGTGTCACATTAAATCTCAATAGTCAAACTCTGCTTTTTAGGAGATATTTTATATTTACCTAATGTGATTTCACTGTAGACAGCAGAAGTTGTCACTTTGTTCTTTATATGTGACAAACAAGTGCATGTGATTAAGGTTCTTTTGCAGTGACGGGAAAACAATCACTTCAGGAAGAAAAAAAACAACAACAACCATACACTTCAGCAGTATGTCATCTCTAAAAAGAAATACTCTTCAAAGAAGAAGTTGTGTCAATCTGCTAGTCAAAGGTTCAGATGTCTCATGTGGTCCTACAGACTCCTGTAAGGAACAGTTAGATGTTTAGTTCAATAATTAGTAACTTAATTAACTAAGTTATTTAGTGGTTGCAATGTGCCTGGCTTCAGGATAACAAAGTGTTCTTGCGATAGCTTGTCTTTTTATATATATGAAATATGATGTATTTTTTTTTAGAAAATACAGGAGAATTGGTGATCAAAAACATAAAAGGAGGCTGTATGTACACTTTACTTCAAACCTCTAGAATCGCAAATGGGACCACAGTCACTGTATGTTCTGTAGCATTGACTAAGCTTTTGATACCCTGAATTTCCAGGAAAAAGACAGGACTAAGGCATGCTGTGCCATCCTGCTCACTGTGTCTTCTTGCCAAGATCTACAAGTCTTTGTTGCCATGAAACAAAGGAGGCAGGAGAAAGATGTCATTCACATGTCATCCTGCCACGGAAATGATCCCAGGCCTCACTGTTTAGTGACAGCAACCAGCAGACTTCTTACTCCCTTTCAAGAATTTGTTAAACTTCATCTTAAATGCACATTAGAAATGTTTTTGTTTTTCATCTGTTGGAAAAGTCCTTTCTTCTCTCATTGTTTGGATCATTTGCGACCTACTTCTAATCTTTCTCATGCCCAGTTAGCATTTGTTTGTTCATGTGCCAAGGTTACATTCTAGCTTAAATAACTTTTTCCCCTCCCTTAGGTTTATGGCTTCTTGACGTGTCTACAGTCAGCACTTAATGTCCCCTCTTAGCCATTGTTTTCCAAAACAAATAAATAAATAAGTTTAAAAAAAAATAATTCTGCTTTCTTATAAAACAAATTTTTGTAAGGACATAAAATTACAGAATAACAGTCTTAGATAATTACTGGCTCTTGCACTCAGCAGTAACCACAGAGTCTTCCTGTAGTGAAAAAAAGGATGTACAACATGCTTCAGCTCATAACCATGTCTGGCACATTGAAATACAAAGGCCTAAATCTTTATCTCTGGTTAGGATTGTATGGAAATCGTGTTCTATACTAATGTGATGAGCATTTCAGCTGTAGAATTCAAAGTCTAAACACATTCCCGTTGACTAAGGTCTTGAAATGATAAGCATTAAAATCAACATAGGACAATGCTGCTCTGTCAGCATTTTCATTATATCCACAGTATATATTATATATTACGTATATATTATATATATCCACAAGCAACCACACCTCACTGAGCAACTGTAGCTCCTTACACCTAAGTGTAGTAAAAAATTTCCTTTCCCTCGTCCTACTTACTAACCTGAATTAAAGAGGCGATATCAATTGTCCGAGGTCAGAGGAAGTTGGAGGTAGGCACAGGAAATAACCACTTGAGGAATCAGACCTCCATCCTCTGCCGGTGATCTTGATCTGCCTCATTTGAAATCAGAAAAGGAAGAAGATTAGAGGAGGTTGCTGATTAAGAGGTGTGGTGATGAGATTATGTTTAAGATATTTTTTTCCCTTTTGTCTCTGTGCTTAGTTCCAGATAAAACTGGGGAACATTTTAGATATGTCTTGGAGGGTGCAGTTTATATTTTCTTTGATTTTGTAAATCTGTAGACTAATGGGACAGGAAAAGTGCATCTTTCTTGTGCCATCAATCATTTTGGTTTTCAGCATTTTCAGTAGTTGGCATTGGATTAGCAGTCCTCCTGGAAATAAATAACCATTGTTTAATTTTGTCTGCAAATGGCCTGCTGCAGTCCCTGTTTATGATTTGTAAGTCTTTCCCTCTATAAATAATACAAGGGTGCAATGTCCTAGCTCATTGCTCTTGGCTTAACTTCCTTACTCTCAGTATCTTTCCCTAATTCTTTCTTTTTTTTTTTTCCAAATTTTTAATGAGTAAGATTAGATTGGTCCTGCCCATTTCTTGTCGAAATAGTCTGGTTCCAGTTACTTCAATCTACTTATATATTTTGAATTAATCTATTATGATAATTGGGAACTCTTAGAAATAACCAATACTTAGTTATTGATTTAGTTTTACTATGAATGCCCTGCATTGAGTGCTATGAGCATATAGTCTATCAATCCTAGCTTATCCAGTTAAACAGGCAAAACAATTCTTTATTTACAGCAGTTTTTAGCTGTTTTAGTTTTTGGCTTCTCCAATTTCAGTGAATGCAACAAAATATAAAGCTTCTGTAAAGGAAACACCATTCAATTAAAGCTAACAAGAAATAGGAAAACTTTCTCATTTTTTCATGTCTGTGTCTATGTCTACATCTATGTCTACATCTATGTCTATAACTATGTCTATATCTATATCTATATCTATATCTATATCTTCATCTTTATAACTATTTTATCTGTATCATTTATATATCAAGTAACTACACAGGCTGTAAACTTGGCAAGTGTATACCAAGCCAGACTCTATTCTCATGGCTAAGTTTTGCCCAGTTTGCTGTCAGAGATTCAAGTTTAATTTTAAGAGAAGACTCTTCAGGAAAGAAGTTTTGAAAGCCTACATGACAGTCTTCTACATATTTGTGTATTTACAAACTTTCACAAAGTTTGTTGTGCTGTAATTTTATATATGAGTCTTTCACTTTATAGACAATTACATGCAGATGAAATTAAACCTCATTTACTTGACAAAATACAAATGGAAAGACTGTTTTCCCAAAGCAAATGTTAAGGCCCTGAGGTGAGGTAGGAGAGTACCCACAAAAAGTCCCAAGACAGAGAACGTTTGGGAGGGCTCTGTCAAAGAGTTGTTCATTTTGAGGCCAGAAACTTCACAAGTTCCATTTGTGTTGGTGTTTCATATAAACACTATAGTAGGTAATCTAAAATGAATATTCACCCATACATTTTAATCTACTTATTTCAGAGAATATCTTTGCAATTCATGTAGACACAGGAAGAACAAAAGGGAGGCTAATACATAAGAAATTCATTTCAAGAAAGCAAACAGGTGTCCCAGAAATGTCTGTGTTGCCTCAGTGTGGCAGGGATTTTCAGGCAATTTGGTTAGAAATACGCCTGATGTTCATTTAAAATTTAACATACCCAGCCAAAACTCTTTCCCCAAAAGCTTTACTTTTTGGGAACTCAGGAGTATTCACTTATGCAGAAGAAGAAGCGGATTCAGAGCTGCACACAGTTTTCAATCAGATTTTAATGTTTTATGTGTCAGTCTGAAGTCTACTTTTAAAACTATTTTGTCCCCATTTGTTTGCCCTTTGACCCTTGGAGAGGTTTGATTCGTGAATCCTTGCTCCCTGCAGTGCATTTCTTGGCAGAAGTAATGGAGTATAGGCTCTGACAGACCAAGCATTGCGCTGATCAAATAAAATAAAAATCCAGCCACGAGATACATAGGAAGCAGGTCAAGCTTTTAATTTTACCATTGAGCAGAGGGCTGTATCAGTTATTACATCTTCAATTTTCTGCCTCTCCTTGAGGCTTGCCCTCGCTCCCCTTGGGAATGCTGGGCAAATTAGACTTATTTCAAATACTTCACAAGGTTGAAGTAGAGAAGGGAACAAATGGAACAAATCCTCCTCTTGAGTAACTAGGCAAAGCTTGCTGAGAGCCATAACACTCACTGCAAGTAAACAGGAGCCCTGTCCATGTATCAGAGGGCAAAAAGTGGTTTTTCTTTGCTATGGAAAAAAGTAAAAGAAAGCCAGTACACATGCTGTTGTGGCAGCTGTCGTTCCCCTGTGTGCAATGCCTTCTGCAGCATACACTGCTTCTGCCCAGAGTGTCAGGGCATCGCCTCCTCCTCCTGCCTCTGTGTCCTGAAGAGGAATATGTACCTGGTACCTCTTATTGTCCAGGCAACATCTCCTGTCAAGACAAGGTGTGATACTTGGACAGACACGTACAAGTGACTCACTGTGCGTAGATGGGATTAAAAGTTAACAAGCTATGTAGAGCCCTGCTTTTCTTCATCAGCATCACACAATTTGAAGCATTACTCTGCTTGTTCGGTGTCAAGTTGGGCCACCTCTGCCTTTTTTCTGCATTGTTTTTCAACCTGCCAGCACTGGAGTTTAATACTTGAGACACCTGGCAAGTATGACTGCCCCTGCTGAAGCAGAGGCCCAGACAGACACCTTCTTATCTCCCTTTTCTTGCCCCACATGAGGAGACCTGTAGTTTTCTCAGCACAGCTGGAATATATTGCTAACTTGTATTACTCCAAGACCTTCTTATTCATTTCCAGGCCAGTATACTTGCATGAATTATGTATGGGTTTTTTTTTTTTGCCTGTAGTTAGATCTAGAGCAGCATCCCAATGATCTACTAACAAAATCAAACCCCTTGGTTTGTGGAGCGTGTAAGGAGTAAGTAAGGAGAGACTGCTCTGCTTCTATGCAGCAGATTTGGCTGGGAAATAACAAACTTTTTGACCAATTATCTCTGTGTTTCATTACAGAATAGAACAGATTTGCCTGCTGAGCCATTTTCATTCTCTGGGATCTCCTGTTTCTACTTCTGTTTTCTGGTAGGCACTATCTTTCTTCTGACTTTTGAGTTTGTTGTTAACTTGGCTTTTATTCTTTTTATTTCTCTGCCTTATATACCCAGGTGATTTCAGTTACACCTTGGACTGAAGAAATAACCCTGTGTTGACCAACTTACCTCTCTTTCTCAGTTTTTCCTTTTGCATTCTACTTAGCATTTCTGTCTGTCCCTTCACCTTCCCATCTAGCAACCACAACAGGCACTGAATGCCGTCCTTTGCAGTGCTTCCCTTGCCAATCAGATGTTAACTTAACTTCAATTCATCTCCATCTGCATCTCCGCTGTCAGATGTGATTTCTCTATCTCCTGTTTCATCACTCTGGTTGCTACTGGAAACTGTTGTTTATCTTCTTACTTTCCAACACTTTCTTTGTTTTTCTTCCCGTGCTTACTGCTAAGTCCCTATTTCCCAGACAATGATTAACTCTTTTTCTGCTATTTGCCACTTTTCTTGTATGCTCTAGAAGGTCTTCACTCAGCCTCATACTACATCATCTTCCCCTTCTGAAGTATATTAGTTCCTATATGAGTCCTTCACAGACTCTCACTGGCATCCCAAGGAAAGATCAAGTCTCTTTTGTCTTTCTCCTTGAACATCCATGCAGCTGCCATCCAGCCAGCTTCTTTGATTTTGTCTTGTCTCATTCCTTGTCACATCTGAATACCTTCAGGAGTATCTCTTCTGCTTCCCCTCATGCACATTACAATCTTACATATGATGTACTTGAAGAGCCTTAAAGATTCATATGTTTGGATTTCTTTTTGGATTTCAGATTTGGAAGCACACATTCAGAATAAAACTATGGCATCACTACTTACTGATACTGTTTCAGAAGAGAAACCCTTAGGAAAGAGGAATCTTTCAGAAAAACACTGGATATGGTGAGATTTACATCATAGATGCCAAACATTCAAAACTATATCCTTGTGATACAGGAAATCTACAACATTTTTGTTTTTTCCTCAGACCCTGGGTAAGCATGTACTTAAATTTTCATTTCACACCTCCCTTGTAATGACTAGTGAGAGAGACTGCTCTACTTCCCTCCTATAATCCCAGATGCTAGGACAGCCACCTCCAGTGCCCTCCCAGGAAAAGGGGCCCCAACAGTTAACAGTCGCTGTTTCTTAATGGTAAATAACATTCAGAGGCCTGAGGAAAAGCAATTTTAGGTTCACTTCCTAGATAAGAAAGAAAATTCCTTCCTGTTACTGATTCCATAATGGAGAATGAACTAATTAACCTGCAGAGTCTGATAAGTCAGCCCTTCATTTCAGCAGTGGCTGTGGGTTGTGGGCTAGTTTAGCACAGAAGGCCAGCAGCTCACCAGGGATTAATGCAAGATACACAGAAGAAAGAAAATTATTTTGTTCTCCCATGCCTCTTAGGGGAACTGTCTTTACTTTCCATTGCCGAGGCCACAATTATACTGCCCTGTCTCACCCCGGGTGGGAGTGCAATGCAGTGCTCCCCATGGGATGGACATGTGCCCATGGATCCTATGCCACAGTTTAGGCAAGCACATGCTCTGCTCCCTTTCTGCCTGATGCTTTTGTGAATGTTTGTTTTACTTCACTTGGAGCTCACTACTGGGTAGATACCAGTGTGCACTCAGGGGGATGTGGCCAAGCAGTGGTACTCTGCTGTCAGGAGGATTGCTTGCTTGAAAGGTGGTGACAAGTGGTACAGGAGCGAGAAATGTGTTTTCCAGACATCCAGCCTTAACCACCTCCTTTCCCTTTCAGGTTTTCTTCCTGTCTCTCTCATAGCTATAGTATGTCCATCAGCACACATGCACACACATACTGTGCACCAGCATGGACGAACCCCCCAGCCACGATGAAGGGAAAATATTCCCACATATGGATTTTGCAGGAAATGGGAAGTGGGTGACAGCGACGGGGCCGTGACCTGGCAGACCTCTCTGTCTATTGTAACGTGATCCTGTGGCGGGTGGGGGGAATGGGGAAGAGAAGTCTGGCCCTGGGACTGCAAATCACAGCCCGTGATGACAAGAGGGGGCCTAATAAAACTCAGCACTTTTCACATTTAAATGAAATGTGTGGGGAGGGTGAGTGGGGAAAGGGTAATTTATTGCCTAAAGATATCCTGGCATATCGCTTTCCTAGAAATGCCTTTCACTGGCCTGTAGAGCTTCTGTGATGGAAAATGTGAATACAGCTTGGAGCAGTTAAGGTCTGTATTTGAATTAATTATAATAGCTGTAATAACAAGACATAAGCAGTGGAGAAGAGGGACAAGAAGGTCTTGCATTGCACCCCATCCTGTCTGATCATTTCATCCCCAGAGTGCTACACTCCTGAGGGAAAGCAGCGCTGCAAGGAAGGGAAGGCTGGGATGTCTAGGTGGCTCAGGTGGCACAGATGCCCCTTCAGGAATAGTGGCTGGCTACATTAACTCATTGGACAGGCATGCATGCAAAATGCACTCGTGGTCTGGTGCACAGGGATATGGCAGGGCTCAGAGGGTCTCCTGTCTTCCCTCTGGAGGAGTCATTTGTTCACTTCTGTTTTCATTGCTTCATTTTGTTGGATTTGGGATTACAGTCTATAAATTTCAAACAAAAACAAACCAACAGAAACAGACAAGCTTTATGAGTTTCAGAAATTCTACTAAGTCAGCACTTGCAGCGCTAGGAGCCTGACATCTCTCTGTAGCCACAAAAGTAGGCGGTGAGCCACCCAAACAGAAGCCCCTATACGAGATTCAGTGTGAACTTCTTTCTGGTTGGGCTGGAGATGGATGTCTTTCCCAAAGGATTTTGATAGCTCTCCTTCTGGACCAAGAATTTTTTTCTAATTAAATTATACAGAAGGGAAGAAGGAAAGGAAAATTAATTAAGAGTGTTTTTTGTTTGTTTGATCTTATTATATGGTTAAGCTCAATTTTTATTGAATCTTTAGGCAGATATTCTGGTTTGTTTAATCTATCTGTCTGATTATTATTATATTTCTAATAGGGTGAACACCAAAGAACAAATGAAAGATAATGAAACAAACAGAGCCAAGTGTGGCTGTGCCCTAGAGCCATCCCATCTCAGTGAACGAGGCTGTGTTTCATCTCTCCCAGGCTGAGATTTCGGGACCCAGCTGGCACCAATAAAGAGGCATCACACCAGGGGGGAGAGCTGCGGCTGTGCTGCAAGCAGCCTGCCCCAGTACTGTGCAGGATGAGGGAGGGTATCCGCAGCTCCCTCCCAGACATGCTCTGTCTAAACCTGCTCACCGCATCCCATCGTGCTGGAATTGCGCAGCTGTTCAGAGCATCTTTGCGCCATGCCTAAGCACATACCAGCCTGCAGCACAGCTTTCTGTGCGCAGCTGAGCCAACACAAAGCTCTGTGAGCTTTTCCTTCAAATCCAAAGAGTGCTGAGGACTTTTATGTTTTCAAAATGTTCAGCTCAGATTAAACTGAGGTTTCAAAATGATGTTGAAATCTCTACTCCAAATTTGTACTTAGAACTGTCTCCAGTGGGAACAACAGGAACGACCCATGCCACAACAGACATACTAAGTGAAAATGTAGGTGACCACTGAATTAATTAAAAGAGGCTCAGGTTCTCAGAGGATAAAGACCCACGTGGGATATGTCTAGCAAAACTGTACTGAATTATTCACATATCTCTTAAATCTTTGAGTTAGTAACAGGAATCACAAGAGCTCAAGCTAGTTTACAAGATTGTTAACAAATCCTGCTTCTGACTGGGACTTAAAAAAGTGGCTAGAGAACAGTGTATCACACAAGCCCTCCTATCTCCTTCTAGATATTCACACTCTGCACTGGAAATACCAAAGCTGTTCAGAACAGCAGCACACCTGCAGATCTGTTTGGGGGTGGTATCCATGAGCTGCCAGGGTGGAGTTAACATCTGGTTAAACGTTAACATGGGGCTTGGTTCCATCTTTTTACAATGTGTAACCTGCGGCAGGTGAATGATAAACTGTTCTGGGTGCAGCCTTGGTTGCTGAGTGCTTAACTCATGCTTCTTGTTGTTGCTGTTCAGAGAAAATACTAATAACTGTCACTTGAAAGCAGGTGAGTGGAAAGATGCTGCGTGCCGATTACTTACTCTTAGAAGAGGTGAAGAGATGAACATAGCACTGGAAAACATGTTGTTAAAGTTCAATATTTTCTGCACATTTTTAAGCCAACAGCAAAAGTTGCCAAAGAGGAAACATAAGAAAACTGCCAGCCACTCTAGGACAGAGCTCACTAAGGACTGTCTCTGGTTCCTTCAATCATGCCAATATTTCTCCTGCTCTTCCACCCCCTGCTAACCCCTCAGCTCCCAGCCTTACAAACCTGCACGCAGAGCCTGGGGCTGGAGCCAGCCAGCAAGACGTGCCGGGCTCACAGCCCAGTCACCACACCTCCCAGAAGCTGCTCATGGGATGATGTCCTGCCTGCCCCCCCCCCCCCCCCCCCCCCCTCCAAACCCTGCAGAGGGTTAGTGTGATCACTTCCCGAGGTGAGAGGAGAGGGCGTCCCCTTCCTCTGCAGCATCCGGCATCACCTCCACTTGGTGGCAGGATGCTGGCTGAGGTGGACACAACCGTGCTGCCGGGTACACACCCTGCACGGAGCAACGACAGCAAACTCAGCCCGATGTCTTCTCCAGCTGTGCTTGCCTCTTTCCGTGTGCCACATTTCACCAGCAGCGTTCAGCTGCCCCGATGAGTGAGGAGACATCTGATCTTCAGAGATTTCTTCCTTGTCTGCTTCCTGCAGACATCAGTGTGAATTTGTTGCCGTCACCTCCCCTGTAGGATGCAAAGTCAGGCAAGAGGATATAACAGCTGCAAACTTGCAAAAAATAATATGCAGTTCAGCACAGCTGACAGCTGCTTGCTTTCTGGCACCAATTTGAGATGATTTCATCATTTTTCTAACGTGCAGTGGTTTTACAGGCTTAATTATTAGGGTTCTTCCTTATTCTTTTTTTTTCCTGCATGCACTTTTCAGCTGTCCTCTCCCACCCAGCCTCTCCGTCCACCTCACACGGTGTGCACTGCAGACTTCCTGCAGCACTTTTATAGGCTGCCAGAAGGAAAGTGACCTAGTTCCGTGTCCAGCTCCATGAGCTGCCTCAGCAGTGCTTTTCCTCCGTGCATCCGAAGCCAACGGGCTGAACTGCAGCCTTCACAGGCTTGTGGCAGCTCCTCTATGGAGCCTGCAGTCACCGACTTCCAACAGGAGTGGCAGAATAAGATTATACCTGTGTTATTATTGTTGTTATTTTAATCAGTGTGAACTGCTCGCAGCAGATGCCCCTCTGAAAATAACTCATCAATCATGGGAGTTGTCCACGAGAGGAGCCGCCCAGAGCTCTGATCCGGCAGCGCTTACGCAGCAGGATGCCCGTGTTATCAGTGAGGAAATCCACACGCTTGGCTCTGTGTATGCAAGTGTCCTCACTAGTTCCTGAAGGCAGCAGAAAGAGAAAGTCCTGCCCAGCCTCGTACAACTCTCCTGGCAACACCCACTGCAGGGAGATGTTCCCATCTGCTTCTGCCCTTCTGAACAATGAGGCAGCCAGTTTGCCCTCATCAGGGAACCCTACAGCAGTCTCCTACAAGCTGTATTTTCTCCTCTTTGATCCCTCTATCTTTCCCCCCCCCCCCCCAACTATCTTGAGTATGTAAATACCCACAAACTATTCTCCTAGATCTTTCTAGTTCCACATGAACTGCTGAATTCAGCAGCTAAGATGTTAGGAGACTTCTTGCCACCACCCTAATGTCATAAATGTTAGCAAAATAAGAGCTGTTTATCCTGTCTGTTCCTTTGGCTGACATGCACTTTTATTTTCAAGATAGGTCTGACCACCTGCAGATTAACAAGCATCCTCAGGAATACTGCCAGTTACAGTAATAATAGAATAGGGGTTCTTTCTGGATGTGTTCCTAAGCTTTCCCCTTCTTTTTTCCATTTCTTCCAATACTTTCATCTGGTTTTTTTTCAGAGTTACAGCATAGAGCTAGGCAAAGGAGATCTCAGGGAAGTCCTACATAAGAACTCAACAATAAACCAGCAAAAAACTACTGCTTATTCTATTTTTGTAGAGCTCCTCATTCCCTGTCCTTCAAAAAGCCAGTTCCAAACTGTGTGCTAATACGCAAAAGATTCTCACAGAAGCTGACTTGTTTTCAGCCACTACTTATGGTAAAACATCTCCAAAACACCACTGGATTTAGAGGCTTCTGTGACCGGATCCTAAGAGGGAGCAATCAGTGCTGTGCCACCAGTGAAAGCAGAGACACATCACACAGCTTCAAGGTTCTTCTCAACATTGGAGAGCAACAAAAAATTCAATACAGGTGGTAAAGTAAAAAAGCAACCTTCAGCTGCTCCCCTGTCAAACACTGTGGCTGATGATCTCCGGCTGTGGGGTTGGTTGGTCAGCATGGAGAGGAGCAGCCTGCCCAGCACTCTGTGCTCCATCTCACCTGCCCCTGCCTTCAGCTTACTGATGGACCTTGGGAGCAGAAGCCCTGTCCCACCGTTTGTAATAACACCAGGTTTATTGTTCTTTCTCAAGTTCTGCAGAACAATTTTCTCTGACTCCTTGGCAGCCATGGTCAATTCCCTAGGATCTTTACAAGTTAGACTGGATGCTTACAAGCCAGCACTGTTTTTGTGGATTTTTCTAACCAACGAAGATGTTAACTATTAGAGAAATCACTATAATCTTATGTAAATCCCATCAGGCTTTTACTTTTAAGGTGTAATGCCCCTCTAGTTAATCTAGATTGATACTGATTTTTCAGTGTGATGGTTATTTTATATGGCAAAGATAATAAATTTTGTTCTAAATTCTGGAAAGTAAATTAGAAGTATTGTTTCATGAAGATGACTGGTCTACATTTCTCAAATCCTCTTTCCCCCCCTTCCACTCCCCTTTTTTTGCTATTGGAAAAACCCTTCTCCACTTTTTCAGCATTATATCTGTCTGGTTCACATATTCATAGGCATTTTTACCACTACCAAGTTGATTTTTCCTATCTAGAGCATATAAAACATATTTTAATACTTGATCTATCTTGTCATTATTTTCCAGTGGGTTTTCCGTCTTAGAAGCCTTGAAACTTGTCTCCCTTTCATAGCTAATGTTCTTCTTGTTAATCTTCATTAATCCTAACAAGATTTCCCTATTCAGTTCACCTCTACTTTCTGACTAACAGATGTCCACTGATGACTTCCAAAAGCTTATAGACGGTCAACCATCCATTGCTAAGAAACATCTAATTAATACAAACTCTGCACACCTAATTCTGGTACTCTGAATGATTTTGATACTTACTAACAGGTTCATCTATATGATTTGTCACATGTGGCAGCAGTATCAGCCTTCCACTTGTGGCTGGCCCCAGTACTTTTCAGCATTAGCCGCTAATTAAATACTTTCCTCACCAAGCTGAGTATGTGGTTCTACGAACAGTTGCAAATGCATCTGGTTTAGGTGGGAAGGGATGTTTGGAGTCTCCTACAAACTTTCTGGGCCAGCAAAGTTAACCTGAGGGCTGTATCAGGCCCTCAGAGCCTTGCTCAGTTGAGTTTGAACTCCTCTCTGGATGGAGGGCCTGCAGCCTCCCAGCTCTACTCACCAAACACTGGGTACTATGTAGGTTGAGCATTGTTGAGGAAGGAGACATTTTTCTGCTCAGCAGAGCAAAACAGAGCACAAACTAACTCTCTACAAGCAGAGACAGGTGCTGAATTCATTGAATGATCTGCTGCACATTATTTGCCCAGCTCTATTAATTAATGTTTGTGAAGCATTTGGTGGGTTAAATGCCCTTCAGCCACTGTTCGCCTAAGCTTTGCCCCCAAACATCAGTGAAATATTTTTAATAGCGGTGGAAGCAGAAGAAGCAGCACTGAAATTTCAAACCCTCCTGAGCCAAGAAAAACACAATTTTCCCCTTCATTTTATGGTCTGTTGAATCTTCTGTTTTTGTTGCCATATAGAAGAAATAATATTCATGGCCTTGGAGTATTCTTGTGGTTTTCCAAATACCTCAGCTTTAATTTGGCATCTTCCACTGAAAAAAAAATGTATCGCCTCATATACTCCTTCACTGTGAACACTGTCCTTCCCCTGTTCCACAGAGAAGTCCTTACATTTAACAGTGAGCCTGTAGAGCTGCTTCTCAGCAGGTGAGGAAACCTATCTTGGTGGGCAGGGATGGCACAAGAAGAGAGATCCTGATTGGGAGGAGAGGTGAGCCCAGATCTTTAGCATAAGTCTGAGTGCAACTCACCCATCTCACAAAATAAATCAAAAAACATAATAAGATACATGCACAGGCTGCCTATTAACAAGTCCAAACCCCAACGTGTAAGAATAAACTTTGTGAATAAGTGCTCTCCCCACTGAAATGTGCTGTGAGGTGAGTGACAGGAATTGGAGTTGTTCTGACTGATGGTGCCTTTTCTTGGGCTGGGCCCCAGAAGGCCCTCCTGGTGTAGAATCTTCATGTTTGAACCCCTCTAAGGGCTGAAGTTTGAGCTTCCAGCCCTCCAAAAAGGATGTGTTTGAATCACACAGAGAAATGAGAAGTATCCAGCCTCTTTCAGGTATGTGCCTGTTACCCTAGGAACTGAGATTCCAATTCCTGAATGCAATTTCTTCTTGTAGAATTTATGTTCTGAAATTTCAGGGTTGATGCAGCCCTCATCTTAAAAGTGAAATGTTTAATTGTGTTTCATCCACCCAATTGTATGTCAGTTTGGTTGGAGAAAGAGGACACTACAAGCATTCCCCATTAAATCTGCCTTTGACACTCACGCTCCTCTCCCCCACTCCTTGCAGATGCCTCAGGGATTGTCACAATACCTACAGTCAGGGGAGCACATGAACTGCAACTTCGGGGTGCTCTGTGGCTGAGGGGAAAGTCAAAGCAGAGCCACAGCAGCCCATTTCTTTTGCACAGGACTGCATAAGGGCTATAGATCATCCTACTGCCACTACTTTCTCTTGTACTGTAGTATATGAAACCTGTAGCTGTTTGGCTACTGCAGATCGTGCCAGTGCTTCCAGTGCTTCATGCATGTGAGACTGAATGAGGAATAACCTATCTAAGGTACTAACCTATCTAAGGTCATTGGCTAGCAGCAAAGCTTCCACCTTGAAGTCCTGAGTCCTGCTTAAGTAAAGCCTTGCAGTTCTGTAGCTTTAATGAAGCCCATGACATTGTTCTGTGCATGAGTTCCATGCTTCACAGACCATCTGGATGCTCCAAAGCCTGTAGGGATATCCATAGGGTCATACATCTCTGCATATGCCCCAGACTGCATTAACAGAAAATATTCTAATCAGCAATATTTTCATGGCAGGGCAAAATCATAGCACTAACTAAATGGTAGATTGAGACAAGGTACAAATCTACAGGAAGATGGGGAACAACTGCAAGTAGTTTTCTACCTTATGGCACCGCAGAGCGTGTAAACAGGTCACTAACTTATGTCTGTCAATTCAGGTACATTCCTGAAGACATTGTATTATTTGATAGTTTAGTTTATTTTCCTGTGAAATATCTAAAATAAAGGAAGACACGTAGTGCTCCCAAAGTATTTAACATTAAACAATCTTGATCAGACAGATTGCAAAAAGAAATAAATGAAATCACTCTATTTCCAGATTGAGATAAGTCAGATAATGATCAACTCCCTTCCTTTGCCTGACCTGTAATTCCCCACCCCACTTTCAGCTCTTGCAACAGCAAGCGGTGTCCTTCACATGTTGCTGATCACTGTGAAATGACAGGGGAAAGACTTCCTGTGAGGGACTTGATCTCCATTTCCAGGTGCAGTGCCCAGCAGCAAGGATGTTGGGCATGCCGCACTCCGCCTTTCCTAAGCTCCCCCACCCACAGTTATTGCTGCCAAACTCTGTGTGCTCATCTGATACGTGAAGGGGAAGCTGGCCTCTCCCTGACTTCTGAAAACACGGACACTGAGTGCAGCCCAAGGCTATACCTGTACTGTTGGTTATTGGCTTTAACTTCGTTGAATTTTCCAGGACAAGGCAGAGCAGCACCGAATTATAGGTCTGTAACTGCAGTTGCCCCATGTAACTGACAAAGGGATGGCTGGAGAACATACATTGTAGCAGGCCAGGACAACTGTTGCCATTCCTCTTCATGTCTTAGCTGGGGTGAAAGCCAAATGCATCTGAGGGGTAATCCTATTAACCAAGGTATAGCTTATTCTCTGGAGACAGATGATCAGCATGAAGGTAAGTAAATACAATTTTATACAATATATATACGAGTTTTCTATTGCGAAGAGGTAGCTTTTGTTTTTCCAAGGCCTTACAGCTGTAACACATGCAGTATCTTCTGGGCCAGCAAACACTCAGTATGCTCCGTTTTACCAAAAAAAAAAAAAAAAAAAAAAAAAAAAAAAAAAAAAGAAAAGAGAGATAGAGAGAATGGGGATACTTTTCTTTCTGGGAGATCAGAATTAAGAACTTGTGCTGGTAGAAACTTTCAGTGGAAACTTCTGTCTTCACACAGAGCCTGTGCTTTACAGAATACTCACACAAGCCCTCTCCTGCCTAAAAAACACCAGGTTTAGCCCAGCTCTGGGGGCTGCTCTCAGTCTGCCCAGTTGTGAGCTGCCCAGGTGTGTCCACATTCCATGTTTGTTTTGTGGATGCGTATCAGAAGCAACTGTTGCCAGATGGCAACACCACTACAATTCTTTCTCCATCCCCATGTCCAAAGCTGGGCATGAACACTCTCTCCAGCAGGCACAAGCTCACACAGATTGTCTCCACAGGCCTCTGACAGGAGTGTCAGATGAGGACATGCCAGAACTAGCATCCTGGAAGCTGATGCAGTTGCTCTCCTTCTCAGAGCTTCATTTGTAGTGCAGAAATATGTCCCTTCTGCTAACCACATCCTTTGAAGGCCCATCTTCCAGTATGCTCTTTATGCACGGACTTAAGCAGTCAGAGATGTGTTTTCTCAGCTCTTCTGCCTTTTCACTTTGCCAGAATGACCAATATAGACTGCAATGAAGAGGTAAAGAGTGGCAGAATCGCAGCTGGTCTGCAGGGACATGAGCTGAGCAAGGGAACCATCTAAATTGCCTTCTGCTACTCTCATTTGTACACAAGACTAGTGTGCATCTGCCTGTTTGTTCAAGGAGAAGATCAATTAGTGAGGTGGTGATGGGAGCAAGGACTCTAGGTCTGTCTCCTACCAGATTTTGCTGGCATTTTCTGAACACTTCTATTAGCTCAGTGGGCGCAGCTTGTACACAAACAAATTAACGTTATTATTAATTAACATATTATTAACAAATTAACATATTATTAAACATTATTTGATAGTTTTCATACGTGTTACTCTTTCAACTGCTCATGAATTGTTTCGACCAGATTGTAAAATATTCATATTTATATGTTATCCAGAAAGAGAGGAGATGCCCTGGAGAGGCTAATTCTTGGTTTGCAGATTGTTTACAAGCTGTCAATTGAAATTTGAATATATTTGCAATTCATAAGGTTGATAAATAACATAAATCACATGGCATATTTTCTGCACTACATCCCTGTATAAGTAACACCAAAGTAGGCAAGCATTTGTTTCTCCATCTGCTTCTCAAATCACAGATTTAATGGAGCAAGCAAACATAATACCCAAGAGTACCTCTGCAATCTCATAACAGTATTCTGCCCTGTCTGACTCTCTGGAAAGCTCTGATCTCAATGCATTGTGTGTGGCCACCTTCCAGCAAGTTTGATCCGAGTTTCAACTCACAAACAAACAGGATAAGAATTCTGGATGTCTTCTCTATGCGGCACCTGGTGCACTATGGGACAGCCAGCCATAATGGAACAAAAGGAAAACCATTCCTCAATAACTTCATATTTAGCACAAGAGTGGATGGCTGAGAATTTGGGGGGTGTTGGGGGGAGGTCTGGTTCATTGAACCAGATGCATGAGGGTGATTCTGTTCTTTGAAGGGATGATTTATGCAATTATCAACGTAACGTAACACAATTTGTAAATTGCAATTTACAATAAAGCTTCCACATTCAGCATTTATTTCTGGCTTTTTTTTTTTTTTAATATATTTAAAATGAACTTTCATAAGTACTTTCATAAAGGAAGAGTGAATCTTTGAATGTTCCTAGGTAATGAGGATATTATTTTCAGCAGTATTGTTGCTTTTCATTTTGCTTCTCCTCAGTCCCAATCCTGTTTGATGGAATCAACCCGGTTACTCACAAGAATTATAGAATCATAGATCAGCCTGGGTTGAAAAGGGCCATAATGACCATCTGGTTTCAACCCCTCCTCCTCCCCCCCCACTCCCATGTGCAGAGTTGCCAATGCATTACTTCATTACACAGCAAAGTCTTTTCACTTCACTTCCTGGTGGAAACAAAATCCTGTTTCTTGTTCTTTTCTTAATACTGTGGATATTTCTTTACATTGTCTTTGTATCCAAATCTATCCTGCGTTTCACCCTCATGCTGTCTTATTCCCTGCACTATAAATAACAAATTATTATTACCAACTATGATAACCTCCTATAGATATGCAACTTCTCAAGTTCTCACACCTGATCCTTCCTGCTAGATGACATTATCCAAAACCTCTGAGGATTTTCCTTGTTTTATTCTAAGTGGGTTATGGCGGTTCACATCTTTCTTGAAGCCCAGCCAACAGAACTGACTCAATGTCATGTAGGACTTGGATAGAAACTAGGTAGATAGGAAATGTGTCCTAATGTGTCTCAGATGTGTGTTCATCTTTATCTATTCCTGATAAGAAATTTGCTTTTTATATTTTTGCTTGTGATATTCTGTATATTGTACAGTGCCTTCTGCTGTAGAGCTCTTATCTAATTAATTTTATCCCAGCTTGTATTCATGTAGAAGATATCTTTAAAACGATAACTTTTTTCCTGTGTGTTTACTGAATGGCATCTACTTTTTTTCCATATTATTTAGCCAATTTCTTAGAGCCTGACACAGGAGGCTGTGTCAATTGCTTTTTCAGGGCAACTGTGTGAATCAGAGCTTTTTTGTTGCCCTCATTAATCAATCCTAGTTGGATTCCCTGCTTATCCATGGTCTTGGGCATCAGTCATGTAAGATGTACTGATGGGCATTTACTGGCTAGTCTGAGAAGCACTGTAAAAATGTCCTATAATCCAGATAGAGTATAAGGGAACAGAAGAACATCCTAGCTCATTGTAGTGCAAATAGAGTACAGGGGAGCTTTTGAAGCCTTATTCTTCCCTTGACTTAGCAACTCCAAGTCTACCCTCTCTTCTTTGTTTTCTTTTGAGTGGTTTTCTGTTTAGTGGCAGTGGGGTCCCTTGAGACGGCCTTTATTCTGGGCACTTGCAGGTAGAGTGGAAGGCGGTCTGCCAGGGCTCAATGGGGTTTTGATCTAGGTAGGGTAGCTTCACAACACTCTCTTTGTATTTAAAGCACGGATGTCCAACCTTTGGGCTTGGGTTGGATATATTGAGTAAAGAAGAATTATCTTGGGACACATATAAAATATATAATATAGCTAATGTGTTAAGTAACAAAACTTCTCTTTTTAATATATCTTTATTATTTAAAAAATGGAAAGAGAAACAAAAATATAAAATTTGTGGGATATTTAACTTTGTTTTTGTGAAACTAATGCATTAATATCTGGTCCAATGGAAGTGGTTGCAATTCTTAGTGAGTTCTCAAGATGTTTGATAAAGATTTTTGAAGAAATCTTATTCTTCCTTTACTTTATCCTTAAAAATAGGTTAAATTCACAAATGTACATACTGCCAAAAACTGACAATACGTAATATATATATAGTATATAGTATATAGTATATAGTATATAGTATATAGTATATAGTATATGATATATAGTATATAATATATCATATGCAATATATAATATATAATTAATATATAATGTATAATGTATAATATATAATGAAGCATGATTGTGAAGTGAGGGATATTTCTCCCTCCTAAGACAGGTCTTATTAAAGTCTGGTAAAGAGACGTGGTCAAATTCTTCTCTGAGTTGAATATCTGATCGCAACTCTGAAATTCCATTTGAAAATTTGCTGGCAGTGTATTTATATCCACTGAAAATGAAATCACAAATGTACCAAATAATTAGTGATTATTTTTTGCAATCTTGAAACCTATTTTCAAACTCCTTTATTAAAAAGGAAAGCAAAGTTGAATATTTTTCACTGTACACAGGACTGCATTTAAACAATGCATCAAAATTCATAAAATTACTTGCCATAAATTTAAGTTTCCTTTTGAATGCTGTTATGATTGAAAAAAGGGCAACTGATTTTCACTTTGGAGTGCATGTCAAAACTTCTGGCAAAAATTTTGCTTTTTATTCCATGAATGGCTAGATTTCATTTTGCAAATAATAAAATCTTTTTAGCATTTTACCCCATCTTAGCCACTTTACTTCAGGAAAGTAAATTATGTCCCCATAATCAGCATCCATACTATTAAGGAATTCCTGGAATTGGTGATAATTCAATCCCTTGGACTTTTTGAAATTCACAGCTTTGATGATGATTTGCACATTATCCATTTTTAAAGCTTTCACTCATAAAATATCTTTATGAACAATGCAGTACAATTGCATTGTCTTCTATTAATTTTGTAAGTCCCTCTTTTTTATCAGCCATCACTAGGGTGCCCTCCGTAGCTATACTAGATATGCATTGAACAAAATCACTTTAACTTAATTTTTACTAGTTCATACAAATCAAGAGATTAAGTTGAATCTTCTAATGGCACCAAAGAAGCCATTTCACTTCTTTCATTAGTTTTCCAATTTCTTTGGCTTGCCTACCTATAGTCTGTTAAGACAAACTGATCTTAGAAAAATCCATTTTTTTTATCAGGACAAATTATGTCTGCCCCATTTTCTGTACATTTCTTAATAAATTCACTTTCAGTAAATTGTTTAATTTTTTGCAATCAGATTTGCTACCATATAATTAGCTTTTGAAATAGAGTCTGAGTTGTAATTTCAAAAAAAATGTATTGACATGTTAGACTTTTTTTGGTTCCGCTATTTTGTCTGTAAGAAATATTCCTTGATGTGCATTGAATTTGTCAGCATTTTTGTGCATATAAGGTATTTTGAAATTATAATCTTTGAAAATTGGCGTGATTTCTGTACAAATTAATCACAGTGCCATATTATTTATCTCAACAAAAATGTATTTATCTGCCCATTTTCCATTGAACAGTCTTCGTTTATTCACTTTTTTTTTTTTTTTTTTTTGGAGGGGGGGGGGGTAGTGTCTATTTCCTTTTGGAATGATGTTAGGTAAGCTGAAATATTATCAGTAATCACTACCTTTTACCGAATGGCACAAACACATAAAATGTGCAATCCACGTGGGTTTCAATTCTGCTGAGTATGTGTGGCAGGCATGAAAGGCGGAGTTAGCACTGCACTGTGCCTTTCCCTCAGCAGCATCCTGATGTTGCCTACACAGTCCACACTCAAGCTACATGCAATTGATTCATGAAAAATATCACTAAAAAATCACACAATAATCTTAAATGTATACAATTTTGTGGGGCTGCATTATTAGCTGTCCCAGGCTGCATGCAGCCCATGGATTGGACATGCCTAATCTAAAGGGTGGGATAATACACAGCAAAAAACTACAGAAGCCAAGGCTCTCTAGGCATTAAGAATGAGGGTGGCAAAGTAACAGAAATGGGGCTTCCTAAATACTCAATCTGACAAACTCTCTAAAACCAGAGATATTCCTGTAAAGGAGAGAGAATGACTTATTGCAATTTGTGATGCCCGATTACTTGCTTTAATAATTGTTCTGAGTGGAAACAGAATATTTCAAAGAAAATTAACCAGTTTGATAAAATATCTCCATCTAGACCATACATAAGTCTTTCCCACTCTCATTATGTGAAGTTCTTTGAACTGTGTTAACCCACCATTAGCATTTGCCATGTGTACAGTCAATTGTTACCCTGAGGAATGGGATGGATGATGACATGCTTAGATAGTAATGCTTTAAATTAAGATTCTTGAATATGCCTCTGATGTACGGAGGTTAATTAAGAAGCTATTGTGAGCTGAATTAATACCATTTGCTTATTGAAAACATAAGTCATGAGAATTAACAACAAAGTCATAAATATATTTCCCTAAGGGCGAGATTCTTCAGCTCTTACTCATTTGAACAATTCTTACTCATATAAGTAGTCCCACTGAATTAATTGGAACTACATGTATGTGTTCACTTATCTGTATGACTGAGAATTTGTATGCTTGAGCCCCACCAACTTAGCTAACCTAAAATGAGTATGTTTTTAATGATAAATCAGTATTTAGATGGACTAAAATGATTGTTTATATCCAAATCTTGTTTTAATAAGTCTAGGTTAGCCTGCCAAACAAGTAAATGCCACTCATTATTAATAATCAAGTGACAGAGAACCAACAATTACCAATTAAAAGCAGAATTCCGACACACACAAAAAATAAGTTTGAGGTTTTATTAGATCCCTTAAATATATATACATTTTCTGTGATACCTGAATGTAAAGCCGGTACATCTTCAGCACTGAACTTAGTGCTGTGATCCTCGAGCTAGATCTCTGTGAGTTTGCTCCAGAGCCAAATGCTGGAAAGTTGCCTGGGTGAGAGGGAGGGATGCTTAGCCAGAAGGCCTACAACCCAGCCCATCCTGTGGTTACAAGCCAAGTTGCTATGTGGCATTACAATGTGCTATGTAAAAATATCTGCTCCCACCATGTGTGGTCAGGGATCTCCTTCTGCTCTGCTGCAACATTCGCATATTGCTTAAGAGGCATGCTTAAGAGTCTGAACTCCTCCGTAGCACCGTGGCTGTCAGCTGCCCAACACTGAGTGTGCAGGAGAGAACAGAGGTCTTCATCTTCTGAAAGATGCCCTTGTATCATGCTCCACTGACAAAAAGCCTCTGTGGGGACACTTTGGTGTTTGTGGAGAACAAATGGTGCAAAAACAGTATGTCCCGTGGACTCAGTCATGTGTGAGATACAGTCACCTTTCATGGCCATAAGACAAGGCCTGGTGACTCAAAAGCAGAAGAGTAGTTCTGGCAGAATCTGATTCTTAAAAGTATCTTGACACCTCCGTGGCTCGGGTCAGATACACCACTGCTGCCTTTGTACTTCCACTTCCACCATATAGTGACTTCAGTGGAGACTTTTAGTCAGAATAATTAGTGGCAGTTTTCTTTTCCAGAGTTTGAGATCTGGGAGAAAAGTGAGAGAAGGGCAATCAATCACTTGAATTGTGTCTATTGTCAACTAGGAGGTTTTTCCTTTGTATTTTCTTCTCTCTCTCTTCTGACTCTATTCCTTTTCAGACGCAAGAACTGCCAAAGATGGGGAAAGAAGAGTTGCCTATATGCCATCTTCTCCAGACTACAAGGAAGCATCACAAAGATTGTTTCCAGAGACTCTCCCTCCTTCAGGACTTCCAGCCTGGGGCGGAGTTTTTTTGGAAGATTAAGTTGCTGCTCAAAGTCAGAACAATGCATCATTTAAAAACTGAAAGACACCAAAGCAAACTGACCTCAAACCTTTAGCAATTATCCATTGGAAAATGATATTAGTGCATATTTTGACATTGTTTTTGTTGGGAAAAACATTTATCACTACACATTTTCATTCTCATATTTCCTATAGATTCCTGAGAGCCATCTCAGCCACCTAAGGGATACCAATTGAATAATGAGTAAAAGCTAAACAAAATCCTGCCTTCATTCATAGCCATCTGTGACAAAAAAGAAAGATTGTATTTTGGGACAAACTCCTCATTATTGGGCCTTTGTGACATTTATTTTCTCATTCCCACTAGTTACACTGTAAATACTGTTTCCCCATCCTACATCAGAGGTATGTAATAAAAGTAACAATTTAATGCAGTGAATTAAATACGAATGCTAAAGCATACTAGCTGGCATGGGAATCACCATTATCCTCCAGGATTTGGTATTCAGCTTCGGAAACATAGTTCTTACGCTTTTTTTTTCTTTTTTTTTTTTCTTTTTTTACTGCAGTCAGCTGTCACCCATGAAAAGACGGAGCTACAAAGCATGCATTCTGCCTGGTGCCAACCTGGCCTCTTCTCGGTCTCCATGGCCACTCTCAGGGAGGCAGAAGGAGGAGCAGGGATGCAGGCTTCTCTCCACATGTGTGTGGTCCGGGGTTGTGCCTGGCAGTGAGGCCCTGCACCCACAGCATAGGGGAGGGAGTGCCATGGCCTCACATGCTTTTGACAAGGGTCTTTCCTGCTTTCAGCAGGCGAAGGAATAGATGAGGGGCAACAATATCAGGAGGAAAAAAACACGGGAGTAGAATAACAAAGCAAAGAGGCTGCAGAGTCTACATTTATGAGGACATGCAACAAGACAAGATGGGCCATAAACACTGGCGCTTTCGTTCATCAAAAAGTTAAGTGCTAAGGAAAGGGTCTACCAGAGAAGCTGGCTTGTTGGGAAATGCTGAGGGAGCTGGCATGTTCCTTTGGTAACTCTGGGCCCTTCTAGTGCTGCGAATGTGGATGTTAATGACAGAAGTTAACACTTCAGATCACCAGGTCACTCTGCCTTTCTTCCCCCTTCAAGCCTCTTCATAGCAAGTAAACACACAGGACCGTAGCTTAGAAATGTGTCCTCTGGTACTTCCACAACACAAACAGTGCAGTAATGGAAAAACAATCTGTTTAGCCTCAGAGCGTTAGCAGATGGCAGCTTCCCTCTCCCTCTTTCTGCTGCAAGCTGCAATGGTCCCTGAGGCTATCGCTGGAATTGGCCTTCTCCAGAGCTCATTGACACGGCATGCACAAGGCACGAAGGTAAACCTCACATGGCCTTCTCAGGGACTTGTGTGGGAGCACTGACTGCAAGGGAACGAGTGCAGTGAAATAGCCTGCAGATACACATATTCCAGCTAGAGTATTCCATATACATAGTGAGTCCCGACAAAAAGAATGACTCTGGGCTTCCTCTGCATCAAAGCAGCACCAAGAGTGGCCTTATCCTGATACAAGTGCCCCCAAACCAGAGGACAAATGGAAAGGCTCATCTAAGGAAGGGTGACCAGTAGGCTAAGGGAGGTGATCCTTTTCATTGACTCTGCTCTTTTGAGGTCCCAGCTGCAGTACTGCGTTCAGCTTTGGGGCCCCAGCACAGAAAAGATGTGAAGCTGTGGAAGCAGGTCCAGTGAACGGCCACGAAGATCAGAAGGCTAAAGCAACTCTCCTACGAAGAAAGGCTGAGGGAGCTGGGCTTGTTCAGCCTGGATGTAAAGGCATTTCTGATTTCATTTCTGGATTCACAGCCTCCTGCGTTATGAAGGAGGGAGATGTGCATTACATGAGCTGGACCCTCCCATTAAGATAAACTTAGGAGAATGATCACACTGGGGAATCTGAGATAGAAGTTTGGATATTATCAGTTAAATAAAACCCGGAATTGTATGATGATGTCTTAGTTTCATCTGAGGCAGAATTGCTTTTGTTCAGAGTGTCTTGTATGATGCTTTGTTTTTGTTTTAGGAGAAAAACAATGTTGGTAACACACTGGTATTTTCAGTTGTTGCTAAGCAATGTTTCAGAGAGCAATTCCAGATTTCTCAACTGCCAGCGAGGGGCTGGGGAGACCCAAGGATCTGGGAAGGAACAAAATCAGGACAGCTGGCTGAGGGGATATTCCATACCAAATGACATCATGTGAAGATAGAGTTTTGAAGGGGATGGGAGTTCATCTCTCTGTTCTGCTGCTTGGGAGGTAGCTGGGCATCAGTTGGTTGGTGAACAATTGTCTGTGAATCACCTGTTATATATATTAATATAGATATGCTTAAAACTACCATCTTTTTCCTTTTCTCTATCTTAGTAAATAGTTTCATCTCAACCCACAACTACTTCAGTGTTTTTTTACTGATTCTCTCCCCCATCCAACTGGAAAGTGGGGGACTGAGAGAACAACTGTGTGGTGCTTAGCCACCTGCTGGGTTAAACCACAACAGATGAGCACTGAACATACAAGGGAACACTAGCTAGTCTGCATTTTCTGTCATGTCCTGAGGGCCAGACACAGAGCACAAAACATGGGATTAGATGGGGAACAGGAGCTGCAGCCACTAGATCATTTACTCTCTGCAGGGGTAGCAAGGATGGGTGTAATTTCCTTACTTTTTCTAGTAAATCCACACTTGGTATCAGCAGTATCAGACATGCCTGGGATTCATAAGAACCTCTGCATCTTTGGAGCAGTATGATCTTATGAGTGTTCATTCCCAGGCAGCCTGGAGACAAAAGGATGCCTGTTTTCTTTTAGCATCTCTTTTCTCCTCTCACCTTGTAACCCACTGCTGCTACCAAAACCACTCATAGGCAGCTGTACTTACTTAATGTAGATGGTGATATTTTATCAGACAAAGCTAATTTAGACTTCTGATTTGAGACATGTATAAAGCCATATACAACTGAAAAGTGTCTGAAAACTTAAAACAGTCAGCAGCTCACTACTTCAGGCAAAGAATCAATACCTCCTTCCCAAATTATCTCACTGCTGCTCATCACCACTACCTGCAAGAGGGGAAGAAAGGTTGTGTCACAAGCAACACAGAAATCAAGGGATAGGATGTAAGTAGATACATGGCTTCATCAGCCACTCCTTCTTTTGTTTCAGCCACTTGGATTTTGCTTTGCACCCTTTTCTACCCCCTCTGCTTGCATCTAGGATGGACACAGCCTTCAGTTCTCTTACATGGCCTTAGTGCAGCCCCTGTGTTTTAGTGGGTATAGTGGTAATGGTTCAATGATTATCTTAGTGGTCTTTTCCAGCCTTGATGATCCTATGATTCTGTGATTCTGTAAGAGTGAATGAAATGAAATGAATGCCATGCCCACCAATGCTGTTTATCTAATCCTGGCATGCCACAACAGAATTTGGGGACTGCATCTTACTCAAGAGGAAGTGATGGTTCCTAAGAACCATGTATATTTCTTCAGAGAGGTTATTTGCTTTTCACTGTCAAGGTCGCAATTACTCATACAAACTACCACAGCAATGTATCATCCCTCAGTAACACAGGTATGCAACTCCCTCTTTGCTGTTCAGAAAGGCATGCTGCCCGGCTCTTGCCTCCCTGCAATGAATTTGACTAAGCTACAAAGAGCCTTTGGCTGTTCTCTGTTTCACCACCAGGTCACAACAAAACAGTCTAAGATCCCTTCTAGGCATATTTTAGATGCATAATACTGATACTCTTCATAAGACACATCAATACATTTAAAAGTCATTTCTAAAAGTCCACAATTTAGATAATATGAGGGAGTGGAAAGGTTCCCACATGCCAAACCAGAACCAGAACATATCTGAAAGCCACTGGAAGAAATGAGCAGCAGCCAATGACACAGCACGAACTGTTTTTTCACTGTCCTATCTTTCATTCCAGTGCACGTGATACACTAACACCAGGAGGAAACACGGGGGTGAATTCATGTCATGACATGTAATGCAGAGGGTGGCACTTTTGTGCCACTCAGATTCACTCTGAATTGTCTATGGAGCTCTGACACCTGTATGACTAATAAATTACAGTACAGCTGAAAAAGAAGTCCCTTCTATGTCTCCCAGATCTTAGGGTAACTACTTGAGTGGTTTTGAGAACACTAAAAAAATGAAACCTATCTTTCCTCGACTAGGTACACATTCCCTGGTGGCAATCAACTATCTTGATGTTCATGATAGGACCTGGCTACCCTCTTAGTTGACTTTGTCTAATCTCAATTCTAAAGCTGAGAGCTAGGGGAAGGCCACAAAGGATGCATGAAGTTTCTTGGCCCCAGAAAAGAGATGTGAAGACAAGACAGGTCTCAGCTTGCAATCCAAAAGCTCACAGCTGCAGACTTGTGGGATTTAACCTGCTTCACCATAGAGAGGCTCCCACTGATAGACTGCTGTATTCAGATGCTAGTGTCCTTTATGTCTACCTCATTAACTGCAAACCTCTTACAAATGCCAGTGGCATTGCTTTTGAGCCAGGAGCTTCAATATCATCCTTCATCAGTTCTTTAGATTTTTTGACCCAGCTTGGTGCAGCTGAAACATCAACCTCATCACTGGCCCTAACTGGGTCATTTATTCCATTATGTTTGTTTGTTTATTCTGCTGAGAATAGGATACAGTATACTGAAGGTAAGGAACTCTGTATGTTTTCTTGCTAATCTTCCAAAGTCAAGGAGGCAGAAAGCAGCAGCAAGCTTCACAGGTGTTTTCTAGGTGATAGAAACAAGCTGGCATAAGGAGCATAATTCAAAACAGTGAGAACATTTGCATAAATTGGGTCTTTTTTTTTTTCTTTTTGTCAGCTCTGTCAATGACAGGAGCAAACTAGAAATCTGTCAGCATTAGAAGTTCTTCATATCCTAGAAATCCAGAACAAATATCTTTCCTTTAAGGCTGTCAAGTATGAATGACTTATTGAAGTCATGGATTTGCTGGGGATCAAATCTCTGTAGACATCCATATATATCTCAGCTGGTAAAGACTACAAGGCAAGTAGTCATAAAAGATACAAGGGTGACCTCTCTAGTCACTTTGCAGAAGCTTACATGGATGAAACTTGCAGATTCATTTCACAGAATCACATGGAACAGGTGAGGTGTGAAGGGGCCTCTGGAGATCATAGAGTTGTTTGGGTTGGAAAGAACTTTTAAAGATCATCTAGTCCAACTCCCTGTTCAAACTAGGGCACGTTGACCAAGAACATGTGTTATCAGGTCTTGAATGCTCCAAGGATGGAGACTACAGACTGTATGGGTAATTTTTTTTCCTTACATTTATGCGGGATTTCCTGTGCTTCAGTTTGTGCTCATTGTTACTCATCCTGTCACTGAACACCACTGAAAAGAGCCTAACTCCATTTTCTTCACTCCAGCCCTCCAGATGTCTGCACAATTGATGAGATCTTCCCTCAGCCTTTTCTTCTTTGAACAGACCGAGGTCTCTCAGCTTCTCTTCATAGGAGAGACATTTGTTTCTTAATCATCTTTTTAGTCCCTCATTGGACTCACTCCAGTATGCCCATGCTTTTCTTGCACTGGGGAGCCCAAAAACGAACTCACGAACCCTGCTCACTTACCTTGACATTTCAAAGGTAATCAAGATTTATGTCACAGTTATAATGGCGTACTCATTTTACTGCTCGTGTATCTGTAGGAGCCTGTCCTACTACCTTTCACATCTCTCACCAGATTCAACTCCAGGTGAGCTTTTCACAGAATCACAGAATCACCAAGTTTGGAAAAGACCTTCAAGATCATCCAGTCCAACCTTTTGCTTTTATAATCCCATTTCTGCAAGTCAAACTGTGTTTCTGTATTTCTCCTAGGTCACCCAACTCTGCTTCTACCTTGTGTACAGTTCCTTGTTGCAACTATGTTTTGTCAAGAGCTCTACAGTTATATATACATGCATTCCTCCTGCCACATTTGCTTGATTTCCTGCACATGGTTTTGAACCGTTCCAGAGCCTGGAGGGGATAATCCTTGAAAATGAACCATCTCCCACAGGTTTCTTTGATGCATACTTCTGAAGAAGCCAAAAACTGTTCTGCTAAAGACTAGATGGGTGATCCTGCTTTTTGTCCATCTCCCTCTACTCAGGATCCACCATCTCATGGTTACTGAAGCCAAAGCTATCATGAAATTTAATATTCCTATCCAGTTCTTCCTTGTTTTTAGAGATGAAGACCAACTCCCCCTGTCAGTTCCTCAATCACTTGTGTCAGGAAGTTTTCAGCAGTGCACTCCAGAAACCTCCTAACTCCTAAACTCCTGCTGGTGCCCTGCTGTTTTGTCACCCCAGCAGCGTTAGGGTAGATGATTATCAATTCAACTGTGGAGAAAAACAGTTGCAGGAACACCTGGAAAAAATCAGATTGGTCAGCTAAGATGAAATGCTTCAAAAGATTTAAGGAAAACCAGTGAACTGATACTGAACCATGGGTAATTATTTCATGGAAATCTAGAACTGGAAATAGAATTTGAAATGCAGGTCAGGATTATTTTACAGAAGAAGTGAAGTAGTGAAGATGGCAGTAATCTTTAAATACCATTTATTTTAGTTGTCACTAAAATGCTTTGGATTGCATATGGAGAATGCTAACAAGACTGGGATCTGAAACCTTCAGCACTATTAGAGACTAGAATTCACGCATGAGTGCATTTACTAGATTAAAGGCCTTGACCCTAACAGAAGCTGGGGAAGTAAAATAAGTGTTGAATGTTTCTTAACTCTTAATCAATCTCTAGCACTTCTGAGAATCAAGTGAAGACAATAATTCTCATGTTACAGTTTAATTCGTCTTTCTTCACATCCAGGGAAAGGGAGGTAAGGAAGTTAAGTGACTTGCCAGAACAGGTATTAGCATGTAAGAAATGCTGGCATTTCATTCAAGGCCCATCACAGATCACTCTTCTCTCTGAGTAGGTTTCCAGAAATCCAATTATACCTAGCAGAACTGATAGGTTTAAAATCTAATTACAGTAGGAGGAATGCAGTGCAGTGGATGTATTTTGTTAAGTCATTTGATGCCTTGTTCCATAAAATTAGCCTGCAAAACTGAAATTCCAATTAATTCTAGCCTATCTAATAATACCCAAAGCTAGGAATTGGTGGACAACAAAAACAGCAGGTACTAAAAAAATGACAATGTTATGAGCTGGGGATGGATCCAGCAAACATTAGATCAGCACTGCATTATGCCTGCAGATTATATTCAGAGTTAAATGGGGGAGTTTAAAATAACAGAAATGGATCCAAACTGTGTTAAATAAAAACTAGATAGACACAAAAAGCAGAAAGATCACTAGGATGTAGAGAGATAGTTAAGTTAGTATGCTTGGCGATATGAGAGAATGACAAAACCATATGCATAGGTTTGTGTATGCAGGAGATCCATGTTAGGCAAAGAGGAAGATGTGAATCTATTCCAGTCCTGCATGTTTGAAACATGCATCATCATGTTGTGAATTCAAGGGAGAGAGGAATAATCCATGCTGGCACAGGAGTCACTGAAGAATAATGTTAGAAAATGGAATGAAATAAAACGTTTATGATGAAAATCAAATGAAACATCTTAACATTGGATCCTGTGGCTGTGCTAAAATTTGTCACGGACCTGGTGAAAATGTTAAGAAAGTCAAGAAAATTGTGCTTATACCTGTGTGGGAGGGACAGAGAGAGATAATATGTTATCTGGTTAGATATGCCTTATCTATTTCTATTCCAGTGCTATTGATTGGATTGGGAAAGAAACTCAGTCATCACTATCAAGGAGAAGATGGATGCTCCACAAAGCAAAGGGTTTTATGATAGTCTAGATGGCATCCAGCAGGACGAATTACTGCTGGAAAAATGAAGAGCATGCTCTGCAGACTTTCAGGAGGAACAGGCTGCTGTGACAGCTATGAATTGCAGTCACCTCTGTGGAAGCCATCATCCCCCAAGGAGGAGCTAAAGGAGCAGCCCCATAGGTCAGTTAGGTTCTCTTTTCCCAGGCATCCCCAGCCTAAGCTTGTGGAATGGCAGAGCTCAATATCCATGTGTTGTCTTCACTCAAAGAGGGTGGCAAGGCTGGGGGGAGCTGCAGGGGTGTCCCCCCACCATGGGTAGCAATGTGAAATCCCAGTGCTGGCTGGAGAAGCCATTCTGAGGAGGGAAGGGAAGCACATTCACATCAAAGCCTCTGCTTCTGGTGCATAGCAAGTGCTGGAGCCAAAATGTAGAGGAGTGGAAGAAGGTACTGGGGCAAGCTAGTCATTAATCTAGCCTTAGACATAGCCAGCAAAGTAATATTGAAAGTATATGTTAAATGAAGTCATAAAACAGCCTTACATCTGTCATGAACCTGCAGGCTGTATCTTTTTTCCCACGGATCTTTCTAAACAGCTTTCTTCTTTCCATTGCCCTTCTGAAATGAACAGTGTTGATTATGTTGTTTACATTTATCTGGGAAATTAAATCACAATCTGATTTCCTTTTCCCAGGTCTTTCTCCACAACAAAGCACAGCAAAATCAGTAGCTGATACCTCTGAGATAGGCGTATTTGCAGCCTGTTGCCTTTTATCAGGCAAACGACCAAACACGAAGCTCATTAACCCAAGGTGACTACAAAAAACATTTTCTTCCTGGAAATTCATAAATAACAGAAAGAAGAGTGAGTAAATTTCATATACTTCACAGTTGCTAAAACGTGGCTATGAGTGTATGCTTTTTTGCTTCAGTATAACTTGTTGTAATTGGCAAAAGAGCGAAAAAGGGAACTGCCTGCAGCAGCAAACCAAACCACAGAACACAGGTAAAGGAATTTTAAAGAACAGATGAGTAATCTGAGGAGCTGCAGAAGTGTTTTATTTAGCAATAATGAACCAGTGAAGGAAGGAGTTTTATTCTAAATCACTCCTCATAGGATCTACTCTGCCACAGTCTTATTTTGGTGACACCTAATCATGGTGTTCACTGATCCACTCTAGAAATTCAGTCTTACAGAGTTAGTATCAGACCAGCTCTTGAGCATGATTGTACCAGGAAAAAATATGCCTAAGAGAGACAAAGTGGCAGAAAACTGGACTCAAAATTTCAATGGCATGCTAGATTTCACACTGGCATGTTGTACACCCCTATCAGATGAGGGATCTGGCATGAGCAGTACAAGATTTTGGTCCAAAGGTCTTATACTGGAGTAATTAACCATCTCTTATACTTGCTTGAGCTCTAATTTGCTGATTCTTTAACTGCATACTTCTTCCCCACCAAACATGTTCAAAATACTCAACTCCTCCTTTCTTTTGTATGCAACCTGCTGGAACTCTTTTAAAACTCTCTCCACCCTCCCTCTCAGCCTTGCTTGAACTTTTCTAAAGCAAAAACATATTTGTCTGAGGGCTTAATTTGGCAACAAAGGATTTTGCTGTTAATTTTACATTGGGAATTTGTCCCAGACAGCATGATGAAAAATGTGCTCGGATATTCATTTTGAAGAGTTTTGACTTATGGGTATTGTGTTTTGCTTTGAATTGTTGAGACAAAACTGTTGCAGCCAGGGGTTGTGCTCATTTCAGTCAGTCCTGCAAGAGAGGGAGAAGCAAACTCAAGGTGTTTCCCTTCTTTACCTGCTCTGTGATGGAGCTGGCTGAAGGAAGCTGAACTCCAGGCAGAAGTAGTCCTGCACATAGTACCCCACCTGACCACAAGCAGAAGGGACCAGCCTTTGTTTCTTGGATTGGTCATACCAGTAACAAGAAGGGTGAATCAATCAATCCTGCCTTTGCAAGGCAACATTAAACAATATAACCATCGATTAAGCCTCATTTCCCAGTGTAGATTTTAGCCTACAGTCAAAGTCTTGTAACAAAAAACTTACCACAAAGCAGGGAGGAAAAATGCTTTTTCTTTTGTGTTGTCAAATGACTTCACTAAATCAGACATCTGAAATTAAAATCATGAATATAAGTACGCGTGTGAGACTTTATCCATTAAAACATGGTTTTATGTTAGCCCCCATTTTTGTAGTTCTGTATCTCCATTTAGAAAATGGGATGCTAGGAAGGAAATTTCTGGAAAGAGACATGGGTGGGTACATAACAGTCCATGTAGGAGAAGCACATGTGTCTGCTTCTGCTCACAGATGCTCAGAGAGCAGTGCCATCAGACCAGAGTCCTGAAGCAAGTCAGCAAACTTCTCGAATCTTGTAGGGCTATTCACTGTTTAAACGTGGACTTTACCCGAACTAACTTGAAGTTCTAAAGTCAGCACAGGAGAGGCATCCAGCCTATAGGCAACTGTGCCAAACTGCATTCCTGATTTGGAGGTGCTGAGAAACCAGAGGATTTCAAGAGAAGGAGGAGTTCACATCTGTGAGGCAGAGCTGGGCAAAGATGTGGTCTGTCTTGATGGTAGGATCAAGGCTACTCTAATAGATCCATGTCTGTCAAAGAGTAAGAAGGTGAACAGAGTTCCCCCAGAATAGGCTAAGGGAAGGTGACAAGATAGGAAATAAAGTGTAGTTTTGTGAGTACCTATATTAGTTTATCCTGAAGCTGAGCTTTTTCCTATTTTGTTTTTTTTTTTCCCTGAGGACTCTCCCCAGCCATAGCCTCTGGCTAGGATTGACATACATATTTAAAATTATGGTGTCTAAAAGTGCATTTATTTCTTATGCTCACCATGGGCTAAGTGCTAGTGATATTTGAAATGGGCAACTAGAGGCAGGGACAGGACAATTATAACTATTAAAGCCTGAATTTATGTATTATTTCTGTGTTTTCAGTGGTTAGTCATATCTCTGCAAGAACTACAGTTTTAATTGGGAATTAAAATTTTATTGGGTAACCAAGATCCAGCCTTTAAGAAGAAAGGATCCACTCTAGGATCTAGCAACAAATTTATTGTGCATGGATCAGGAAAATCAGCAGCATTTCCTATAAGGTTTGCTGAACTTTGTGTAGAATTTGACAGTTGTGTGAGGTGGACTATCAAGCAGAAAGCTTGAATAACATTTATAACATGATTCTAAGAGCAAAGACCTTAAAAATTATCAGGTCCTAAGAAAGTAGAAATAAACATAAATGTGGGGAGAAGCTGCAAAATCAACAGAAGATTTCACTTCTGGCTTAAGCATGTCTTTTGTACAGACGTTTGATTCTGACAGGAAATTAAATATTGTTGCTTTCCAAGATTAACCCACAGTTAAATTACACATCTTGGCAGAAATAGATCTTTGTATCTCACCAACAATACATTAATTCCTCTTTCATTGAGAAAACAATTATAGACTTGGTTATAAGAGTGCATTTTTTTCCTCTGTGGTTATTGTTGTTTCATATTAAGGTTATTTGATATTTGTTATACACAGCTGAAAGGCACACAGTCCGCTAGTTCCTTGGTTATTGTCTCAACAGAATAAGTTGGCTTGTAAATATTTTAAAAAAGAAAACTAACAGGTTGTACTTTGGCAGCACATCATTTTGCATCAACATCTCTAGCCGAGAAGCTGATGACTTCAAGGTATACATCTCATTAATGGAAACAAATTGATGGAGTTTTTTTCCTTACAGCTAATTATTCAGCTTGTAGCTGATAGAATACAACAAAATACACAAAAGATAACGCATCACTTCAACTTTATTGCCATTGACAATCATTTCAGTTTCCTCTACTAGCAAAAATCACTGTCACAATTATAGGTGACATTTCATTTTGTCCATCTTGAATTCACTTAAATTCTGGGTCCCTCAAGTTTCAGGTTCTTACCTACACAGTGAAAAAGTTCTAAGATATTGTTGAACTATTACAAGTTGCTTTTGTAGACTAGACTCTCCAGCTGGAAATTTTAAGCTCTATAAGGATAATGTGTAATGAAAATCAAAATGAACAACTGAATGATCTGTACATGGTCTTCCACATTGGGCAGATGTTTGTTTTATTTAATAAATTCTTAAATTATAACAAACTGTGAAGCTGTTTATGCTATAATGCTTTCATCAAAAAGCAAGTTGAAAGCAGTGTTGGCAATATCTGTGGTCATTAATGTAACTCTTAGCTTAAAAAGAAGCAACAGTGTAATGCAAAAGTGTAAAAAAAAAAAACGAATTTTACTCAGTAGCAGTCCTTTGGCCTTTCAGTTTCAACAGACAAAATTTTCTTACCTTGATTCAGGAAAGCTTTTTCTTTGAAAGAGTGCCAGAATTTACGAATTTTTTAAATGGCATTAGAGAGATGCAAATTGCAGAATGTAATGGGGCTTATTTAGATAAGAAGAAATATTGGAAAGGCCTTTCTTGCATCTTCCACTAATCCATAGGTACTGTATCCCACTAGCAGTGAGGGTCAACAACATGATTTAGCATAACATAATGCTGCTTTCTAAACAACATCATGTTTGCAATGACTCCTTAAATATTCATTTTTCTTGAATGCCTCCAGATGTTCTGACAGCAGGAATCCTCGGTTTAGATTTTCTGTGCCTGTTTTCTCTTTTTAAAGGGGAGGTTGGTGGCCCTGCATGTGGCAGGGGGGTTGAGGAGATTCATGATCCATGAGGTCCCTTCCAACCCTGGCCATTCTGTGATTCTGCGATTGTGTCAGTATGCATCCCTCCCTTGACACTTCATTGTGGTAACAGAGCATGGGCAGTTGTGACAAATGTATTGGACTAGTGCTCAGCTACAAGAAAAACTACTCAGATAAGAGAGAGGTAATGCAATGTGTCAGTTCTCCTGGAATAATCTGTTGCCATCTGGCTAGGATGTGAGGGAATCTGTCCTAGAAGTGAACACAGGTAGAGCCTCCTCTCCACACAAACCCTTCTCTATAGAAGTAAGTAAACTACTTTATTTTTGGCAGTTTGTCACAGTTGCAAGCTCTGACTCCACCAAAGGATGCATTTGTGAAGAGCAGATGATGGTGAATGTTTTATTCTCCTTATGGTCTTAGACAGAGGAGGGATCCCACTGCAGCAGTCTTGAGTTTCTCTATACTCCAAAATGGTTTACACTATGTCAGTCATAGCCAGTAACTACTTCTAGCACCTCATTTTCTCTCAGCAATAGGTTGCTCAAGATCTCTGTGTGGACATGTTCAATAATTCTCCAGCAGATGTGTATAACTGGACTTCTTTGACTGTACAGCTGGTCCTTGGTAGCCAGCAGATGTTGCTACTGAGCAGTACGTGTCCTGCTCCAAGCTGAAC